>NC_137874.1:9459468-9516968 GCF_963924005.1 Protomyctophum bolini | reverse complement strand
AGAGTTCCACGCTCAGTATTTGGACGAGCTTCAGAACGGATAGAGATCCAATTAAATATGCTAAAACGCTCCGACCGGATACAGGGCTTTTATGTACCCTTAATTAGAGCCAGTCTATTATTACAGATAGCATGTTGTCATTTTGTTTTAAATTATTCCGCTCCGTTTTAATTGCTTCTATAACCCGGCGTCCTATTCGGGCGTGTCATTATGGTCGCTATTCTTCATACAACCAAGTATGTGAGGCTTAATATAAGTGGTTAATGTCACTATTCAATATAGAGTAGTAATATTTAATACTGAATTTGCAGCTATTTTGTCAACACTATACAAAAAGGCCAAGTCACTCAACTGTAGCTTTAAAATCTAAAATTCTAATTTCTCAAACTGAAGATTTACTGTGATATATGTGAATATTATTAGAGGGATGAGAGGCAGGGCACAGTCTAAGCAAAGATGCCCCAGAGCATAAGGTTTATGGTTTCCACCAACATGGAGCTACTGTATACTGTAACGCTGGTCCACGGCTAGGACGTTGCAGGAGTCAGTGTTTACTAACTGGTACAGTATGAGGTTGTTCTGCAGTAACAGCTACTGTATGGAGCAACACACACTGCAGTAACAGCTACTGTATGGGGCAACACACACTGCAGTAACAGCTACTGTATGGAGCAACACACACTGCAGTAACAGCTACTGTATGGGGCAACACACACTGCAGTAACAGCTACTGTATGGAGCAACACACACTGCAGTAACAGCTACTGTATGGAGCAACACACACTGCAGTAACAGCTACTGTATGGGGCAACACACACTGCAGTAACAGCTACTGTATGGGGCAACACACACTGCAGTAACAGATACTGTATGGAGCAACACACACTGCAGTAACAGCTACTGTATGGGGCAACACATCCTTTGGTAAAGTGTTATTGAAGCCAGCGGGCGTTCTATTGGGTGTTTTATTAGGTTACTGGCTTTGAAAACATGCGAGCCAGAACGTCGTTTCGCTTACATGGAATTACTGCTGTGGAAATGTAATGGAAAACGGTGAATTATCAGCCGATTAATTAAAGGGGGGAAAGTTAAAGTTAAGAGGAAAGTTGGCTATAGTGTAGACAAAAAGGGGCTACATCAGCAAAAACCTTAGATATTCCGAGCTTAATCACAGATTCGGGATGTTATTTATTGTCTGAAACTGGGTGAACGGTTAAAAAAAAACGAGACAGACATTGTGTGTCACAATTTTGAGGTCGTTCGCTTTGTAGGACGCATATACTGGACTAGTTCTATGAAAGACGGAAGTCTGAGGTGGACTCCCAAACTGCACGGCACTCTGTTGAGAGATTCCCTTTTTCATTCATATAGCTGGGAACATCATGGTGGCACTTCTATGTAAACATTAGCTCTGATCACGTGATTGAAATGTGACCGAGTAGAAACGACACAACTCAAAGACACAAAATGTAAATCTTCTGTCCGTTTTTGGAAGGAACTAAGAAAGACGTGCAACCAAAAGTAAATTAGTTACTGTATCTTAACACAGTTAACATTATGCGTTAACGCTGCACTGCAAATATAAACCCACTGCCCTTTTCTTCCTCAATGTTCTCAAAGAGAAACCCTTTGCTGTGTACACTGTACAGCACTGTGGAATGACGAAGGAAGGTCGCAAAGGACATCACTAGAATGTATAACCTCAAAAGCCAGTCCACAGAATAAGGCTGCACATTATCCAGGGCCGCATTCCAAGAAGCATCTTGTAATGAGACAGCACTTTGTAGTCGTCTGGTCGAGAGATTCCTTTGAATAGAGCCAGTGAGAATCTAAAATACCCCCGCCAGCACACCCCTAGTGGTCTGGCTGCTCCTCACACCCCGTGAGACCGACGGCGTGCGGGTGGTTTGAACCCGGCTGGCCCACAATGCCGTCCTAAAAAGCTAGTAGGGGGGTGCGGCCCGGCCACGTATGTCCTAGCCTAACCCTGCACAAAACCATCTTTAAAGACGGAACATGTTGGGGTGCCTGGCGGCTCAGCTGCTTGGTACAGTGTGTTTCACACACTGTGTTTCCTTCATGCTTCCTAGTAGGGAGCATGAAGGTGGACAGCGAATTCCACTGAAATCCAGCCAGTGGTTTTTGTGATATACTGTGCTTGCTGGGGACCAAAGTGTTGGGTAAGCCCCGCCGCTAGTCGGGGCTAAAACCGAGTGAACGTATAGCGGTTCCAGGATGCATGGAAGTTCAACAATATAAGAGAAGAAAGCGTCACAAACAACAAATGCTATTTTCCGTGCTCGGACGGACCCAGCCAACCAGGGACACACATTGCTGGGCAATGTATAGTTTACACACATGTGATGTGACAAAGAAAACTGATTCTGATTAGTTTTAGGTACTAACGGGGGACATGGGCTGAGCAAAATCTGAATGCGCGTACGCGCACGCATGCACGCGCGCACGCACGCACGCACGCACACACGCACGCACGCACACACGCAGACTGACAGACAGACAGACAGACAGAGAGGTCCAGAGGGACGGACTGGTCAGGAGGTCAGCGAGGGTCACACCAATCAATACAGCGGCAGCCATGACCACTAGAGAACTCCCTCTGTCCCACTAATCTATAGGACAAACACACACACACACACACACACACACACACACACACACACACACACACACAGCACAGCAGATATCACTCCTAACATGCTGTAGCTGTAGCGCACAAACTGAAACTTCCATTATGAGTATATTTGTCTCAATGTTTCGAAGGTAGCCAATCTACAAAGACAGTATGTTGTCTATTTTAAAATTGCTGAAAAATAAAATAGGGAACAGAACAGAATGAATTCTGTGTTTACATCATTTACCATCACACACACACACACACACACACACACACACACACACACACACACACACACACACACTGTGGCCTAAACCCACACAGCAGTATAAAACAACACACATATGAATTGTTTAGTAACACTATATCATTATGAGTTAATTACTACCAACAATGTCAACCTTTTAGCTGACATTGGGTTCATGTTTATTGTTTTTCTTTCCCTTTTTATTATCTTGTGGGTTCAGGGCTAGCCGAGGCGGGATTCAAATTACCATGCTCATCCGCGCCGCGCCGCGACACACACACACACACACACACACACACACACACACACACACACACACACACACACACACACACACACACACACACACACACACACACACACACACACACACACACACACACACACACACACACACACACACACACACAGAGAGAGACACACACGCCACACACCCCACACTATGCTGACTTACCATTGAGTGAGCTCTGCACGTCCCCGTAATTATTCCCCCCCCCCCCCCAACATTGGATCAGGTTAAGAGGAAGAGAAATGATTCTCTGAAAGCAAATTAACCCGGTGAAATCCCAGGGATCCCACAGCTGATCCTGGGACCTAATCACCGCTGCTTATAGACCTGCGCTGCGCGCTGCAGCGCCGCGGCAGCTCAGCGGAAAAATAAATGAGGAGACGTTGTGAAGAATAAGACGCCAATTATTCCATGGCCTCGTTTGTTTGGGTTTGTTTTTCTCTCTCTCTCTCTCTCTGCTCTCTCTTGGGCTTGTTGTGAAATGCTAGGTGATTGGTTTATATTCAAACCTGATGTTGGCCGAGCTGAAGAGACGAGGTCGAGGTATGTTGTAGTGTAGCTAGCATACCGCAGCGATGAGCCAACGACGTCCACCCGGCGCCACAAAAACATTCGGAATTATTTGGTTTATAATTAAATTTGATTTAACCCATTCTGACCTGAGATCAGATTCATACGAGGTTTCCCACTGGACACACACTGGTCTGATTAATCCCATTCTGACCTGAGATCAGATTCTAAAAATGTCAGTCGTTCTTCGATTTTTCAAAAAATAGCAGACCTATACAAGCTCGTAGCGCGCCACTCGGTGGCGCGCTATGAGCTTGTAGATCTGCTATTTTTCAATAGCTAAAGCATAACATGATGCCAACACCAAAATGGGTTCCCGTTCAGAATGGGTTAAAAGAAAGAAACAACAAAGAAAGAAAAAATAAACTAATGTTTTCCAGAGATCCCCCGAGTCGTGACTGTGATTTTTTGAGGCAAAGTTTGGTGCAACATATACAGTATAGAGACCCTCTTTTGGGAAAACCGTTCCGTTGGTCTGAGGAATTTATTTTGACGGCTTCGTCGTCGTGCAACGCAAGGAGTTTTTTTTTCCCGAAAACTGTCATGATTTTATACGAGACATTTGCGGAATCGAACTTCAGGTCTTAAATGGGTTAACTCGTTCTAGACGGGAACCCCTTTTTGGTGTTTCAACTAAGCATTATGTTATGCTTTAGCTATTGAAAAATAGCAGATCTCTACAAGCTCGTAGATCGTAGTAATAGTAGATCTCTACGAGCTTGTATAGGTCTGCTATTTTTGAAGAATCGTACAAAACGCGGCACAAATCTTTGAATAGGCCTATATATTCTTTCAGAGCGAATGTTTTTAAAATGTCGACGTCAGACCTGAATGGGTTAAGTCATAATAAGGGGTGCCAGGTCTGTCAACTCGCGGGTTTCAATTCCAACCAGGGGGGGAGGGGGGGGGGGGATGTGTGTTTGCGAGTCATCCATCCTCTCTGCCCTCGCTTTCCAGCGGAGGGAAGCTCCCTTTTTGGCTAAATTATAATTTAGCTATTGAAAAATAGCAGATCTACAAGCTCATAGCACGCCACCGAGTGGCGTATTGCGGCGCAAATCTTTGAATTATATATTCTTTCAAAGTGCAGGTCAAAAAATGGGTTCAAAAAGCCAGCGTGTTAATCCATTAATAGCCAAGTACCAGTCCAGGCCCCGTGCTCGTGCCAAAACCAAAGCAAACTCTTTCCCAGCAGACTCGGATTGCACCAAATGTCAGGCTGTGGGCTGTGTGGGCTGCCCACTGCCCTTCATCCCCTGGAACGCCACACAGAGGGCGGTTTGAATAGCACGACTCCCGTGGATGACAGCCACCCCACTGTCACATTGACTATTTGGGGTTATTTGGCCCCACAGACACCCATCTGAAAGGTTCCCGGTGCCATGCAGGGAAACCTCATAAAAGAAGATTCTTTTTTTCTCCAAACTTTTTAAAATGGTTAAACTGATTCCCACACGTTGAGATGTATACTGACCTAATAATGTATCAGAGGAAGCCTCAAACAGAAACGTCAGTGTAGGGTTACAGTATGTCCGAGGGACATGACCAGTCGACTAGAGGTTAAAGTGTGTTAGGGGACATGACCAGTCGACTAGAGGTTAAAGTGTGTAAGGGGACATGACCAGTCGACTAGAGGTTAAAGTGTGTTAGGGGACATGACCAGTCGACTAGAGGTTACAGTGTGTTAGGGGACATGACCAGTAGAGGTTAAAGTGTGTAAGGGGACATGACCAGTCGACTAGAGGTTAAAGTGTGTAAGGGGACATGACCAGTCGACTAGAGGTTACAGTGTGTTAGGGGACATGACCAGTAGAGGTTAAAGTGTGTTAGGGGACATGACCAGTCGACTAGAGGTTAAAGTGTGTTAGGGGACATGACCAGTCGAACTAGAGGTTAAAGTGTGTAAGGGGACATGACCAGTCGACTAGAGGTTAAAGTGTGTTAGGGGACATGACCAGTGGAGGAGAGGTTAAAGTGTGTTAGTTAGGGGACATGACCAGTCGACTAGAGGTTAAAGTGTGTAAGGGGACATGACCAGTCGAACTAGAGGTTAAAGTGTGTAAGGGGACATGACCAGTCGACTAGAGGTTACAGTGTGTTAGGGGACATGACCAGTAGAGGTTAAAGTGTGTTAGGGGACATGACCAGTCGACTAGAGGTTAAAGTATGTAAGGGGACATGACCAGTCGACTAGAGGTTAAAGTGTGTTAGGGGACATGACCAGTCGACTAGAGGTTACAGTGTGTTAGGGGACATGACCAGTAGAGGTTAAAGTGTGTTAGGGGACATGACCAGTCGACTAGAGGTTAAAGTGTGTTAGGGGACATGACCAGTCGAACTAGAGGTTAAAGTGTGTAAGGGGACATGACCAGTCGACTAGAGGTTAAAGTGTGTTAGGGGACATGACCAGTGGAGGAGAGGTTAAAGTGTGTTAGTTAGGGGACATGACCAGTCGACTAGAGGTTAAAGTGTGTTAGTTAGGGGACATGACCAGTCGAGGAGAGGCTACAGTGTGTTAGTTAGGGGACATGACCAGTCGAGGAGAGGCTACAGTGTGTTAGTTAGGGGACATGACCAGTCGACTAGAGGTTAAAGTGTGTTAGTTAGGGGACATGACCAGTCGACTAGAGGTTAAAGTGTGTTAGTTAGGGGACATGACCAGTCGAGGAGAGGCTACAGTGTGTTAGTTAGGGGACATGACCAGTCGAGGAGAGGTTAAAGTGTGTTAGTTAGGGGACATGACCAGTCGAGGAGAGGCTACAGTGTGTTAGTTAGGGGACATGACCAGTCAACTAGAGGTTAAAGTATGTAAGGGGACATGACCAGTCGAGGAGAGGAGGAAAGTGCACACTCTGGTAAGAATCATCCAGCCAGATCTGAGGTATTATTATTCTGACATCAACAGGGAAACATTCTGTTGGTCTGACCGACTTCAGAGCTGCCAGTAATGACACCATACTGTCTGCCGCCCACTGCGCCCACTGTACTATACCAGCCCAGATACTACTGTAACTAGTATACTGCTAGATAACTACTGTAATAACCACCATCATCATGATCATCATGTCATGACCCTAGTGTAAATGGTGCATTTATAGAGCGCATTGCATTCACCCACGCATTCATACACCAATGGCGGCGGAAACCATGCAAGGCACCAACCAGCACATCGGGAGCAATTAGGGGTTCAGTCAGTGTCTTGACACTTCGACACGGGGGGACCCGGGTTAGAACTGTGGGAGCATTCTGCTTATTTCGGCAACGAACATTTAGCGTCAAGAAGTGAAAACAAGAGTGCCAACAAGGTTGTAATGACAGGTTAATTTGCACTAATAGGCTCTGGGGCCTAATACAACTTAACCTGTCATTACAACCTTGTTAGCGCTCTCAATCATGCATCTCCATTCCTTCACATCCCCTACTAATCCTCTCCCCTCCCCTCCAAATGTTGTTTTTTTTAAATTACAGAACATAAAAAAAAAACAAGATTTCAAGAGCGTGACATAAGACCTTTCTCCAGCTTATATAAATAAGCATTATGAACACATTTCCATGACATTTCCAAAATGCTTTGGATTTTTTTTTCTGGTCGTGGAAACCACTCTCTTTAAAACAATCTACCTGTTTCAGGTGTTCAAAACAAGAGGAAAGAGTGACTGCATCTTCCTCACGTCTGGAGGCTGGAGAAACCGCCTAGCGTCAGCTCCGCTATACACAATTTAACCTCGATAATAACCCATTTTGGCCGAGAACCGCTTTTGGTGTTAGCATTATGTTATGCTTTAGCTATTGAAAAATAGCGGATCTACAAGCTCATAGCGCGCCACCGAGTGGCACCGGTCAGAATGGAAAACTGTCAGGATGTGTAGTAGAAGACATTTTTTAGAATCTGATCTCAGGTCAGAATGCAAAACTGTCAGGATGTGTAGTAGAAGACATTTTTTTAGAATCTGATCTCAGGTCAGAATGGGATAACCCCGAGTCAACACTGAGCTGCAGACAGCTCCCCGAGTACACGAGTCATCCAGCATGAGGCCGGCGGAAACAAAATGATAAAGCCATTCCATGCAGAAATAAAAAGCGCCCCCCCCTCCCCAAAGGCCACGTTCTACAGCAGAATGCAGAAATAAAAAGCGTCCCCCCCCCCCCCAAAGGCCACGTTCTACAGCAGATGTCAAGCATTCAGCTTCGCGGCATTAACAACGAAATGGAAAATTAACCACGTGAACCCCATATAGTTTCCTCGTTCTGGGTTTGTCATATAATGCTACAGGCGAACATTTTGGGGCGAAAATAATTCCTTCTACAAGGTCACAAAGTGACACATTGAGTGAGAGCTTGCGGATTGGCTGTTATTTTGCAATTTGATGGGCAATTAAGTATATAGATTGAAGTGGCGAATAGTAAAACTACCTCTCGTCGGAAACAACCGATGAATCTCAAGTGAATTGGATCGATGAGTGCCATTTTAACCCATTCTGACCGGGCACCCATTTTGGTGTTATCATCATGTTATGCTTTAGCTATTGAAAAATAGCAGATCTACAAGCTCATAGCGCGCCACCGAGTGGCGCGCTACGAGCTTGTAGGTCTGCTATTTTTGAAAAATCAAAGAAACTACTGACATTTTTTAGAATCTGATCTCAGGTCAGAATGGGTCCATCAGACCAGTGTGTGTCCAGTGGAAACCTCGTATGAATCTGATCTCAGGTCAGAATGGGTTAAACAAACACGCCCTCTCATGATTGGCAAGTGTAACCACACACAGTTAAGCCCTACGAATAGCGGAAAGAGCCGCATGGTGACATACATAATACTGTGATCCGATAGATCAGCTCATGTTTGATCATTTTTGCCCATAATTATGTCATGCCCAAAATAGGGACGCCGGGTTGTAAGCAGTTAACCCATTCTGACCTGAGATCAGATTCAAACGAGGTTTCCACGGGACACACACTGGTCTGATGGACCCATTCTGACCTGAGATCAGATTCTAAAAATGTCAGTCGCTCTTCGATTTTTCAAAAATAGCAGACCTACAAGCTCGTAGCGCGCCACTCGGTGGCGCGCTATGAGCTTGTAGATCTGCTATTTTTCAATAGCTAAAGCATAACATGATGCCAACACCAAAATGGGTGCCCGGTCAGAATGGGTTAAAAAAACCAGAGAGTGGTTTATTCGAAACAGCCGAGTTCCCCAACATGTTAGACAAGGGAGCCAAGTCTCTGTTCAGAATATTTATCAACAGAGATAAATCACGCTTCTGCGCCTCAGAGTCGGCAAGGCACAACAACTCGTATGAATTACAGTTTTAAAGTTGAACACTGGGCAGTCAGTCAATCAGCATAATCGAGAGGCGTTGAGCCAATTCAATTTTGCCTGTACGCTCCAGGCATAATGAACTAATTATCATTAATTTTATTCACAAAAAAGCAGAAATCAACTTCCTGCAATGATAGCGAGATTTTCTTTTTTTAATTAACCCCAGGAAATATGAATATGAATATGTTAGCCGCCAGGAAAAACGGTAGCAAAATTCCATCTGTGCGCAACACACTGACACGGCGGTGCATGCGTGTGCAGCCACATGCTCAGACACGTGTGCACGCACACGCACACACACGCACATACACATACACACACGCACACACACACACACACACAAACCACCACCACAGAAAATATGAAGGTTACTCGGCTAGCAAAAATAAATAAACAAAGCAAAGGCACATTTTCAAGCGGGATCATTAGGAAGTGATCAAAGTCAAACATTTTTACTACACATTTTTACTACACGTACACAAATGTGACGTCTAGACAACTTGTCAATATCAATAGTATCATTTCACACGCTTTTTTTGTTGCACATGTAGAATTTCGTTTCCGCGCATGTCTTTACCGTTTGAATTTGTATTGACATGACTATATCGTTCACGGAATATTTTATTGACATTTTAAATGCATCTTGTATTCCCTCCCTCTATCCTTTTCTCAGAGCTCAACATGCTGATCCCAATGTAAGTACTGTACAGTATGTATGTATGTATGTATGTATGACTATGTATGTATGTATGTATAACCAGACAGTGGTCTTGTGGTCAGAGTGTCCGCCCTGAAACTGGGAGGTCGGGGGTTCGATCCCCGGCCGGGTCATACCAAAGACTGTAACGTATTGTATAACTCCCAATCTGCACACACACATAATAACATGAACCACTGATGAACCACTCGGGTGAGCAGGGAACGTTTGAACTGAACAGATGCCGGTGGACGGACGGACGGACGGACAGACAGACAGACAGACAGACAGACAGACGTGGTCACTCACCCTCTCCAGGTCCTGTCGGAGGTGAGTGAAGAGCTTGAGACGTCGGTAGAGGACGTCTTGCTCCTGCTGGGCCAGGTTGTCCACCTCGTCCCTCTTCAGGGACACCAGGGGACGGTTGAAGTTGGCCTTCCGTCTCAGCTTCCAGAACTGGTACAGGAAATCCACCTTGGAAGTGGGGAAAGGTTCAGGCATGATGCAGAGATTAAAATAGGGTTGCATTTTGCATCCCAAAACGCAGTTTATAGTTTAAGGGACGCAATAAAACAACGACCTCTGCATCCACGGGATGCACTACTGTACTGTTTTTTTTTATTCTAGTTTATTTTTCTTGGCTTTAGTTATAATATTCATTTATTCTTCTGTTTTACTACATGAATATAACCACATTAGAACTGTAAGGGCCAAAATGACCACATTTATGTAACCTTGGGGTGGCGCTGTTATTACATAAGCGTCAAGTTCACAGGCACGGTGAGGGAAGGATTGACCCGGAAGGGCAAACGGCTTTGACCGCAGGTACGTCAGCACTTTGAAATGGTTGGAGCGAAATGTTTGTCTGTTTCAGTCTGAAGTATATCGATTGTCTGTAATCTGTCTAATTATGGTTTATTTTTAATATCACGCAGATCTGATGCTGTACACAACTCTTTATATGGTGAAATAAATACGTTAAAAGCCAATGGTGAGCTGCCTGTGTGACGTTATTGGGGCTGACACACAGGAATAAACAGCACGGCATTAGAATGGCGCGTCAGTCAGGTCCAGCTACGGGATCAATTCCTTGAGAGATCCGAGGCTCTCACAATAACCATATAAAATGAAATGGGAGTTACATTTTGTAAAAAAATGGCAAAATATGACTCCTATACAACGTCGCTGAAGTGGGACTCATAAAATGTCCCTGCATGGGACTCATCTCTAAAAGACAATCCCTGCATCCCGGGACTCATTAGATTGAAAACCTATTTACATCACTGGGCACTGGAAAAGATGCATATAGTCCCGCTATCCCAGAAAGCCAGAGAAGATATCTGTGTCTCCCATTTCTTGGGAGAGACCCGTTCTGTTATTTACCACTACAATGTATTGTTATTCTCTCAAACTGTTGGCACGCTCTAGCTGCGCCGTCATTTCACATGAATCCTAGAATCTTCATTCAGACTTCAAAAAAATGTTTGTCGTGTATGTCTGTCCCGAGTCGGCGCGTCAGTCAAATGAAAACCCAACATGGGGGAGGGTTTGGACGGAACATCCTGTGTGTCAGACAAGAAGAGATCAAGCCCACGCCGTCTTGTGTCTATAGTGATATTTGTCAATGTTGCATCACGTTGCCTTGCCACTGTACAATATGTCACAATGTACCATATCCACAAAACTATCCATCTTGGCATCTTGCTGAAAAAAGAAGGCACTGTCTGGAGCAACTTGGATCATTGGAGCCCTTTTCTGTATAGGGTGCAAGCCAGGCGTCTTGGTGTTTCCCTGCCGTGTGGCGCAAATCTTTGAATATACAGTATATTCTTTCAGAGAGAACATTTTTTTTAGCAGACCTACAAGCTCGTAGTGCACCGCTATGAGCTTGTAGATCTGCTATTTTTCAATAGCTAAAGCATAGCATAATGCTAACACCAGAAGGGGTTCCCGCGTACAGAATGGGTTAACTCAGTCCCCGGAACAACATATTTTCAGATGGGGGTCGTCATGGGGGTCGTCGGCAGCCAAATACTGAAAACTCTGACGTGGAAAAAGGTCGAGGAACCGCTGACATAGAAACATATAGTTATTTCCGTTATGGTTCAGAAGACATTTTGTACAATCTGGTCTCAGTGTCTTCAATGGGTCGACACATCAAACGCGGTGATGTTATTGCGGTATATACCTGGCAGCTGGGAATGATATAAAGTGATTGAAGGTGTGGGGATTATCGTTATACCTGGCAGCTGGGCAGCGCCAGTCCCTCGGCCACCTCCCTGGGGTCCACCAGCCGGTAGAATTCGTCGTCCAACTCCTGGAGCTTCTGCTTGCGCTGGCTCACCTTCTGGTCTCGCTCGGCCTGGCTCACCCTCTGGTCTCGCTCGGCCTGGCTCACCCTCTGGTCTCGCTCGGCCTGGCTCACCCTCTGGTCTCGCTCGGCCTGGCTCACCCTCTGGTCTCGCTCGGCCTGGCTCACCTTCTGGTCTCGCTCGGCCTGGCTCACCTTCTGGTCTCGCTCGGCCTGGCTCACCTTCTGGTCTCGCTCGGCCTGGCTCACCCTCTGGTCTCGCTCGGCCCTCTCCAGCGCCGGACACGGCACCACCGCCGCCACCACCCTGGGCTCCGGCTCACCGCACCCCAATCCTCCTCCTCCTCCTCCTCCTCCTCCTCCTCCTGCAACAGTGGTGGTAAAAGGGCTCAGTTTTTGAGTGGTGCAACCACTCCTACAACCAGCAATGTCCGTGCGTACCCATGTATCATTGGTCATGAGCACGAGTATGTGACTTATTAGTACCAGTAGGGGGCGCCAGAAACAGAGAGGGATAGTGCATGCTCTATTGCCTGCTAATGAGAGAGAGAGAGAGAGAGAGAGAGAGAGGTGGGGGGGGGGGGGGGGGAATTGCACCACTCAATTCACACGGGTGTGACTTTTAGTTGAAGTATCAGTATTGCATATACGGAACACTCTGTTAATTAAATTAAGTCCAGAATTCAAAATTTACTTGAGTAAAAGTACAAAAGTATTGCCATCAAAATAATACTTAAAAGTACCTAAATTAAAAGTAGCCATTACACGTACAGTGATGTCCCATTTCACAGGTTTCAAATGTATAAAACGTAAAAAAAATAATAATTGCCGTTTTTTTTTCCTACTTTCGAATTCTTTGTTTTTAGCCCGTAATATTGTGTGTGTTGTCATGATTTGTCACGCCAAGAGTTGGCTTCGTACAACGCTTTAAATCTCTTTAAATAAATAAAGCACGAAATGCCTATATGGGTACAAATGCATTAGCGATTCATTTCCTGGGGCCACTCGTTGTTCTGAAAGGGTGGAGGGACTGCGACGCTCTCTATAGTCACACATTCACACCACTGACCGCCATTCAGCTGATGATGATGGTGCTGCTGCTGCTCCTCCGCCACTCTGAGCTCGTCGGGACTGGCGCCCGGCGTACCTGCGGCGGCCGCGGCGGAGGCAGCAACGGCGGTCCAGTCGGGTTTGGTGGCGCTGTGAAGCCCGTTGGTGGCAGCGTTGCTGCTGCTGCTGTGAACTCCGTTGGTGGCGCTGCTGTTGCTGCTACTGCTGGTGGTGCTGGTTGTTGTTGTCGAGGAGGAGGTGGTGGTGGTGGAGGTGGTGTTGATGGAGCTGTGCTCCAGGCAGAAGGACTTGAAGCGCACCTCGTCGTTCTCCGCCAGGATGGTCTTCATGTCCAGGCCGTGGTCGAAGGCGCACGTCACGTGGAAGGCCACGACGCAGGCGGGCATGCAGCACTGAGAGGGGGACGGGGGGGGGGACGGTCAGAAACACAAAGCGTTGAAGGGAAAGTTCCATGAAATAATATGGGACTGCTTTTATTTGTATATCATAGGATGGGTTGCGTTGTCAAATTTGTAATTTTAATTAGGCATGTAACGATATATCGTATATATCGCGCGATATATATCGATATTATATCCCCGACGATATGTATCGACTTATAAAAAATAAAAAAAAAGATAGGAAATTTCAGCTGTAATCATTATTCCATCATATTCACATGATTTTGGAGAGAAATGAGACAGTATAGAGGCCTGCCCTGGAGAGGGGGGGAAATCGTATCGTGAACCTCATATCGTGATACGTGTCGTATCGTGAGTTGAGCGTATCCGTTACATGCCTATGCCTAATTGTAATACATCACAGATGATATGATCACTGTTGTCAACGAGGGGTGGAGGGGTGTTTTTTTGTAGTTTTTGACTGCTATAGTTGTGTTTTGTTTTTTGTATGCTTTATTGTAAAATCATTAAGAAACTTTGATGACAAGAGAAACACAAGCGTGGTACGTACTACTGTATGTGCTGTATGATGTTTAGAACATTAGCATCATATGCAGATTATACTTACAATTGTATTCTCTCATACGGCACATCAACGAATCGACACGAAAACATTCTAGTACATGTAGATATTCAACGTCGACGATCATCTGATTAACCACTGTACAATGGTGGTGTACAACAACACATCTATATACTGTGCAAGCTCGTAGATGTTTTCCCATAATTATTGATTCATCGTAAATCGACAAAAAAGTTGATTGATTTGAAAAGTCATCGCCCCGGGCCTACAGTACGTGCCGCCATGAGGCGAGATAAAAACATAAATAAAGTAGCAGCAGATGGAAGGGAGGTGAAAGACATGAAGATGAAGGGGGAGATTGGGAAGCGACGGTGGGGGGGGGGGGCGGGGGGTGTTGGGAGAGAGGGAATTATCGGGAGAGATGAGATAAGAGTGAGAAGGACCGAGGACATGAGAGACTGCTTTACAGTGTTAGTATGAATTCTGTTTTGGAAGGTTTTAAGATGTGGAAACTGAAGTGCCAAACAGTTTTCTCGCTTGTTAGCGCAAGCTTTGCTTTCAACACGCACGCACGCACGCACACACACACGCACGCGCACACAGTCTTCAACTATACCCTGACAGTGTACTACTCGTCTCAGAGCTTTGATTCAGTCAAGAGGAGTGGGACGGAGGTTGTGGTGCAAAAGCCAACAACAACAACAAACATGCCTTCCTCTCCGTTTGTTTGTGTGTGTGTGTGTGTATTGTTTTATGTGCGAGCGTGTGGCGGCCCGTTATCAAAGCTGATGTGGAAATCTGGCCAGTGTGTGTGTGTGTGTGTGCGCGGTCTATGCCTGCCTGCCTGTCTGACTGACTATCCAGGACATATGATATGACTATCCATGCAGGGCATAACCCAGGCCCCGTCCAGCCGAATTACCTCAAACTTGCTGTGCGTGCTGGTGATGACTGGGTGTAGAGTTGTTCTGACTGGGTGTGGAGTTGTTCTGACTGGGTGTGGAGTTGTTCTGACTGGGTGTGGAGTTGTTCTGACTGGGTGTGGAGTTGTTCTGACTGGGTGTGGAGTTGTTCTGACTGGGTGTGGAGTTGTTCTGACTGGGTGTGGAGTTGTTCTGACGGGGTGTGGAGTTGTTCTGACTGGGTGTGGAGTTGTTCTGACTGGGTGTAGAGTTGTTCTGACTGGGTGTGGAGTTGTTCTGACTGGGTGTGGAGTTGTTCTGACTGGGTGTGGACTGTGGAGTTGTTCTGACTGGGTGTAGAGTTGTTCTGACTGGGTGTGGAGTTGTTCTGACTGGGTGTGGAGTTGTTCTGACGGGGTGTGGAGTTGTTCTGACGGGGTGTGGAGTTGTTCTGACTGGGTGTAGAGTTGTTCTGACTGGGTGTGGAGTTGTTCTGACTGGGTGTGGAGTTGTTCTGACTGGGTGTGGACTGTGGAGTTGTTCTGACTGGGTGTAGAGTTGTTCTGACTGGGTGTGGACTGTGGAGTTGTTCTGACTGGGTGTAGAGTTGTTCTGACTGGGTGTGGACTGTGGAGTTGTTCTGACTGGGTGTAGAGTTGTTCTGACTGGGTGTGGAGTTGTTCTGACTGGGTGTGGAGTTGTTCTGACTGGGTGTGGAGTTGTTCTGACTGGGTGTGGACTGTGGAGTTGTTCTGACTGGGTGTAGAGTTGTTCTGACTGGGTGTGGACTGTGGAGTTGTTCTGACTGGGTGTAGAGTTGTTCTGACTGGGTGTGGAGTTGTTCTGACTGGGTGTGGAGTTGTTCTGACTGGGTGTGGAGTTGTTCTGACTGGGTGTGGAGTTGTTCTGACTGGGTGTGGAGTTGTTCTGACTGGGTGTGGAGTTGTTCTGACTGGGTGTAGAGTTGTTCTGACTGGGTGTGGAGTTGTTCTGACTGGGTGTGGAGTTGTTCTGACTGGGTGTGGAGTTGTTCTGACTGGGCGTGGAGCTGTTCTGACTGGGTGTGGAGTTGTTCTGACTGGGTGTGGAGTTGTTCTGACTGGGTGTGGAGTTGTTCTGACTGGGTGTGGAGTTGTTCTGACTGGGTGTGGAGTTGTTCTGACTGGGTGTGGAGTTGTTCTGACTGGGCGTGGAGCTGTTCTGACTGGGTGTGGAGTTGTTCTGACTGGGTGTGGAGTTGTTCTGACTGGGTGTGGAGTTGTTCTGACTGGGTGTGGAGTTGTTCTGACTGGGTGTGGAGTTGTTCTGACTGGGTGTGGAGTTGTTCTGACTGGGTGTGGAGTTGTTCTGACTGGGTGTGGAGTTGTTCTGACTGGGTGTGGAGTTGTTCTGACTGGGTGTGGAGTTGTTCTGACTGGGTGTGGAGTTGTTCTGACTGGGTGTGGAGTTGTTCTGACTGGGTGTAGAGTTGTTCTGACTGGGTGTGGAGTTGTTCTGACTGGGTGTGGAGTTGTTCTGACTGGGTGTGGAGTTGTTCTTCCTCTATAGCTGAATATACTGGCTGTCACGACACAACATAGTTTCTCATTAATAACATAATCTATGCATATTCTTTTTAGACAATTCTCACCTAAGGCATAATGACATTCCCAAAATATAGCTCTGTGAGGTTGGAAGTAGTACTGTACATTTCGCCAACCGTTTTTGTGCAATCTTTGCCAAAGCCCTAGAAAGTGATCCAAAAACGGCACCGGCAATTCTCTTCAAGAGGCGGTTTGTGGAGCGCAGGTTGTATAAAAGGGTGTGTCGGTGACTGTCTTCCAGAGCTGAGCGCCGCAGCAAGCCTCCAGCTATACAAACAGTAGATATAGACTGCTTCCCTGTGGAGTCAAGGACTTTACCTGTACTTACCGCTAATCTGCCGTATATCAATACTGTAATGATGTATGGCTTGGCTGCTGCACAAACACACACAAAATGCACACTCATCAGCCTAATGAATCTCTCTCTCTCTCTCTCTCTCTCTCTCCCTGCACAACTTCTCCCTCTCCCTCCCATCTTTCTCATCCATCTCTCTACCCCATCCTCTCTCTCTGTATCGCACGCACACGCACGGCGCACGGCGCACGCGCACACACACACACACACACACACACACACACACACACAGAGACAGAGACACACAGTAATACGGTGAAGCTAAAGTCTGGGGTTTGGAGGAGCCGTGGTGAGGAGGTTGAGAGAGTTCAAACACACCTACTGGCACGCAGCGGGAGGCTCACAACCGCCATTACTGTACTGTTACAGCAGGGCTGTGTGTGTGTGTGCGTGTGTGCGTGTGCGTGTGCGTGTGTGTGTGTGTGTGTGCGTGTGTGCGTGCCTGCCTACCTGTATGCAGGTGCCTGCGTGCTCTCGACACATGCTGCAGGACAAGGCCCATCTGTTGGCAGGGATGTGGGACACCTTGGTAATGGGCTCCATCTTCTCCGGGCAGCCTATACTCACCTGTCGGATGAGCAGGACACACACACACACACACACGTTACACAACGAGCGAGCAAAGCCGCCTGAAGCACACTGCGAACCACGCCACTTGCCTAACCCATTCTGACCCGAGATCAGATTTTTAAAAAAAGTCAGTCGTTCTTCGATTTTTCAAAAATAGCAGACCTACAAGCTCGTAGCGCGCCACTCGGTGGCGCGCTATGAGCTTGTAGATCTGCTATTTTTCAATAGCTAAAGCATAGCATAACGCTAACACCAAAAGGGGTTCCCAGCCAGCATGGGCTAAACCAAACAAAAGTCCTTATAGACTCTAGAGTCTAGAGGACAATTTGCTGTTTTATACTCTCTGCCTAAGCTCTGAGTTCTGGACCCCGAGACCCCGCCCACTCAGGACTCGTCTGCACCCAGACGTGCTTTGGAATAAATTGTCTCGGCGACAAGACGGCGAGAGGACATAGTGTGTGTATTACTATCTCTCTCCGCATTAATTCATTGACATCTGGTTGTGTTTGTATAGTCGCTCAGAGAACGATTATCTCTTGGTTCAGCCGACGTTTACTTCAAAACTATGCGTGGTGGTATACAGTTGCCGGGCAGATTTTGCCGGAAACAAATAAACGATATCAACCGCGAGCACAGTTGAGTGTCTGAACAGTCGCATACGGATGTTCGGCTAGTGGAGGTGTTCGGCTATAGTTCGGAAAATCCGAGGTGTAAGAAATTCCAAACAAATTCCATCTGGCCTTTCGCTTGCCACAAAAAAACAGGCACAAATATTGTATTGGTCTCGTGCCTACAGTATATGCACACACACACTTTAATGGATAACGTGCATTTTACTGTACCTTTGGTGTCTGCTATGTGCACTGTTTATGTTTTTATTTGTATTGTTTCATTTGTTTGACAGTATGAGTCACAACAACCAGAACCAGAACCAAGGACGGATGTTTTTGATGAATCTATCATGGTTAAAATGTAGAATATGAAAATGGGTTTGTATATAGGAGGAAAGGGGGCACGTCTGATGAAATGAATAACCAATATCTAAATATGGAGTCGAGCAACTTAAAAACCTGCTGGGGTGTTCACGAAAGCCTGAGTAGACGATGAAATGACCCCAACATTTTTTTCTACGAGCTTGTAGGTCTGCTATTTTTTTTAAATCGAAGAACGGCTGACATAGAAACATAGCTTTTTTCAGAAAACTGTCAGGATGTAGAAGACATTTTTAGAATCTGATCTCAGGTCAGAATGGGTTTTAACGCAAAAAGGAAACGCATTAATTAATTTCAGTCTGACCAGAAGCAGGGGATAAAATACATCACCCCGCCGGCGATACAAATCAATTACACAGGGTGTCATGGATGTAGACGGAGTCGAACCCAAGTGCAGAGTAACAACAAACACGAATAGAAGTTAAGTATCTAATAAAGAATAAGGCAGATCTTACACTGAAGTAGTAGGCAGGAATCAGGCAATTGCAAAATGACAAAGTAGTCAAAACAGGAATCCGGGGACAAGCGACCATGACAACAAACTATGAACTGAAGAGTCCAGTTTTATAGGAGCAGGTTGATTGGCAAAGTGTTCACAGGTGGGCTGACGAGGGAGTTGAAGACAGGTGTGTACATGGGACTGCAGTGTGGTGGAAATGAATGTGGGAGTGGCCATGGTGGAGTCACAGACTGAGGGGGAGAGAGAATGTGATACAGGGAGTATCATAAGCAGAGAAATAGCAAATTGAACCCTGTCTGCACTTAAAAAAATAATAATCGCAAATCTTGGGGGCCGGTAGCTTTTCGAGGGGGGAGGCGACAACCGTCGCAGAGCGTTTTGTGGCTCTGCCCGAACGGCGCGGTGAGAACAGTCGATTTGAAATGCCACAGCGGCCCTGACGACGTGGCGCTGAATGAGAGTCGACAAGTCATTGAAGACTGCCAAGCAGCCGTGCAGGACAGGGTCGAGTGGAGAGCACTCGTCGTCATCCCAAAGTGCCATTCCTTTTCCTTTTCCTTTTTCCGCTCCGCTCCGCTCTCTCTCTCTCTCTCTCCGGTACTCTATTTCAAACTGTGAAAGCATGGCCTTTATAGACGGAGGAGGAAAAAAAAAGTGGTTCCTCTGCCTGTCACCGCGCTAACAACTGGCTGATGGGGATGGGGTTTTATAGTTCAGGCTCTCTTTGGGTCTTAAAGATGCACTTCTACAAACATTTTCTGCTTTTGGTTGATGTGTTTTTTTAAGCTTCTCCCCGCATGAGGAAATCCTTTTCCAGTAGTTTTCTCGCGCTCTCCAGTTTTTATTTTGGAGGAGACAAATACTTGACAAGTTGCATTTATTAAACAGAGCTTGTTTTTTTTCGAAGGATTTATAAATTTAAAAAAAATTGAAAAACCAATAAAAACAATTTAATAATAATAATAATAATAATAAACCACACATGTGGAAAGGCATGTGCATTGGCAGTTTGGCACGTATATGGCATCGTTTTCGGGTGAACAGCGTCTGTGAAGTCGCAGTTTGGGGATGCTCCTGTTGTGTCGATACTACAGTATAGATTAGATACAGTATGTGTATTTGTCACCGTCCATTGTTGGTGCTGTGGTTAATCGCTGTGGTTTGATCACGGATCCAGTGCTTTTTCACAATTAACCCATTCTGAACGGGAACCCATTCTGGTGTTAGCATCATGTTATCCTTTAGCTATTGAAAAATAGCAGATCTACAAGCTCATAGCGCGCCACTGAGTGGCGCGCTACGAGCTTGTAGGTCTGCTATTTTTGAAAATCGAAGAACGACTGACATTTTTAGAATCTGATCTCAGGTCAGAATGGGTTAATCAGACCAGTGTGTGTCCAGTGGAAACCTCGTATGAATCTGATCTCAGGTCAGAATGGGTTAAGCAATCAACATTGGCAGAGGTTGTAGCATTTTGAACCACTTAAAACCCTGCCAGGTCCACATTTTGTTCCACGTCAAATCTCTTTGCCGAAAATAACTGAGCGATAAGCTCACAACGTGCGTGCGTGCGTGCGTGCGTGCATGCCTTCTTCCTTCCCCTCTTTCCGGCTTCAATTAGTTCATATTATTTCCAAGCAGTTGGTTGAAAAATAAGAAGAGAAATCGAATTAAATCTTAACGACCCCGGTGGCAACGGGGGTGGGGGTCATGGCATCAAATGAAAAGCTGTTTAAAGAGAGAGACTTGAAGTGTGCGCGCGTGCGTGTCTGCGTGCGAGCCATTTAAAAATGTGCCCCTCGTGGATAAACGGCGGGCTACCATATCGCTGCTGTTTAGTTATCTCCAAATTTCAACTTCTTATGTTTTCTTTTCATGATCTTTTATGGATCCATATTATAGGAACACCATTTTGTTTCTTGGTCAAATGTACATGCATAATACCACATACTACATAGCAGGAGGTATGTATCAGTTCAGTTCAGCGTGTGCCGTGTGCACGGGCACGTGCACGGCTGCACGCACACGCACAGCACACACTCTCTCTCTCTCTACTCTTCTAAACTAAGTCAGAACTCTGAATCTCCTTGGTGTGTTCATCCAGAAACACTAGTCAATCTGTGCTGCGTGAGGATCGCACCAGAAACACCCTTGTGATGCAGGGTTAATGGTGCATGTGTGTACCTGCACACACGAGAGCGTGTCTGCATGGCTTCGTGTGTGTGTGTGTGTGTGTGTGTGTGTGTGTGTGTGTGTGTGTGTGTGTGTGTGTGTGTGCGCGTGTGTGTGTGTGTTGAGGTCTATTCTGTGAACTGGATTCTTCCATCTCTCTCTCTCTCTCTCTCTCTCTCTCTCCCTTCATCCCTCAGTCTCTCTCCCTTCACGCCCAGGCGGCTGTGAAATCCTCATTCTCTGTGCCGCTTATCAACACCTCTTTAACGCATGCATGCACACAGCATGTATATACACAGTCATGCACACACGCACACACGCACGCACGCACGCACGCACGCACAAACAACCAACCAACCTACACATAGAAACAAACACGCAGACAGAGAAATGCACAGAGCATAAATGTGCCGACAAGTGTGTTAAGTACACACACACACACACACACACACACACACACACACACACGTACGTACATACCCCCACAAACGCCCACAAACAGACAGCGAAGCGTTCCGAGTCGCGCGCCCAAGCGCAAATTAATTGCTCCCTCTCATCCGATAGAAGAGAAACAAAAGCAAAAGGAGCCAGGAAAACAATTAGCCCAATCAAGGGTGACAGAAGGCAATTACAGCTAAAAGGTTTCGGCGATGCCAAAAGCCACTCCATCAGGCAACGCTCTGTCGTCGGAGCGCGCGCAGGGGGGGGGGGGGGGGGGGGGGACGACCGACCGACCAACCGAGGCCTGCATGCATTCGAGCCTCCGGGGGGGCGGGCGGAAATAGCCGATCTGCAAGCTCACAACGCGATGCGTTGTGATCGGCTATTTTCAGCATGCGACGAAGTACACGTCACACTTGACTGACTGACTGTCTGTGGAGTACACGCCCCCCCCCCCCCCCCCGATTTCCCTCAGAAGAGGAAGGAACAACATAACCCATTCTGACCTGAGATCAGATTCTACAAATGTCTTCTATACGTCCTGACAGTGTTCTGAAAAAGCACATGTTTCTATGTCAAGTCGTTCTTCTCGATTTTTCAAAAAATAGCAGACCTATACAAGCTCGTAGCGCTGTGAGCTTGTAGATCTGCTATTTTTCAATAGCTAAAGCATAACACAATGCTTTAACACCAAAAGGGGTTCCCGCCCGGCCCAAAATGGGATAATAACTCGTTCGGTGAGCTTTTTCAAAGCTGTCGGTACACACAGAATGCACGTGGCGTGCACTAGCGCTCAATGCGGATGGCGTGGAGACGCGTGTATAGGACAGCATAAAGAAAAAGGGGAAAAAAAGCCTCTATTCAACCCCAACAGATGTAGCTTCCGTGGCACATTTTGTCGTTTCATCATCATTAAGCGTGTTTTCTCGTCTTGTCCAGCGAGATTGCAGCATCGGATAAGCTGTGTTTTACAACTGTGTTTTAAACTCCTCCTCCTCCTCCTCCGATCCTTGACCTCCCGGTCCGTCCAATGATGCGGAGACACCTTTGACCTTGACCTACTGTACTGTATGACAGATTTTATTTTTTATAAGTCAGCCTATATACGAATATCAGCCGTCTAAATGACATCGTCTACGTTGTATCACTCCTGATTTGGAGCACGGAGTCCCGTCGACAGCCATTATAAATAAAAAACAAACAAATGCCGGCAATTCCGTGCTCCGCTGTGATAAAACACAATGACAGTATACGTGGATGGAGACATGGCCGCTAACAGCCCCAGCCAGGGTCCATTTTGAGCACGACCTTCCATTAAAAACCACAATATCATTGCATGTCGGGCAAGAAACCTCTCATCTCCATAATTATTCTAACATTTTGTGTTTTTTTTTCCGTAAATTTGACGCCTATACTGATCATCCTACAGCGGTCACACAAAGGCATCCAAAGTAACAGACAGAATTTGAATCCTTTTAACCCATTTTGGGCCGGGAACCCCTTTTGGTGTTAGCATTACGTTATGCTTTAGCTATTGAAAAATAGCAGATCTAAAAGCTCGTAGCGCGCCACCGAGTGGCGCGCTACGAGCTTGTAGGTCTGCTATTTTTGAGAAAAATCGAAGAACGACTGACATATAGAAACATAGCTTTTTCGGGAAACCGTCAGGATGTAGAAGACTTTTTTTTTTTAGAATCTGATCTCAGGTCTGTGCTGCTGCATTGCATGCAGGGTCTCACCTCTGGGATCCATAAGGCACAGCTGACGTGGACCCACTTGGTCCCGCTGCGTGTGGGCTTCAGGGCCCCTCCTCTCTTGGGGCAGAGCAGACACTTGGGCTGGACGCCCAGGGCACAGGTCCGACACAGCCAGTTGCCCTGGGGCACCTTCAGGATGCCATAACAGGCCTGAGGGAGAGAGAGAGAGAGAGAGAGAGAGAGAGAGAGAGAGAGACATTTCAATATGTTCTGGGAGAACAGTCCAACTGCACAGTTTTGGCAGCAAAATACGTGTGGAGTTGTCATCAACTGAGGGACAGCCCAGTGGACAGAAGAGACAGGTTATATATCTGTCTGAACGAGATTATAAGTTGCTGTTAATGTTTCTGTTTGTACATTTATTTTCATTGTTTCACTGTATTGCTTGTTGTTCATTATTGTTGGGAGGTTTGTTGTTGTCTCTGTGTTTGCGCAGAGAGTTGTTGTCCCTGTGTGCGCAATGTTGACTTTTGTTTTGGTGTATGTACGCTTTGGCAATGTAGAACATATTTATCATGCCAATAAAGCCTGAAAAAAAATTAAATTGAGAGAGAGAGAACGAGAGATGGAGGGACAGAGAGAGATGGAGGGACAGAGAGGGAAACGGAGAGAGAACCAATGGGAAGCAGGGGGTGTGTGAAAGCCGGTAGAGAGAGAGAGAGAGAGAGGACAGGCGACAGAGTTGGAGGAAGTCAATTGACAATGAAGGAGCAGGAAAAAAGGAAGAATATGGACGGTAAATTAAAAGAGGTATGAGGAAATGAGAGAGAGAGAGAGAGAGAGGCGGGGGGTTGGGGGGGTGGACACGAGACAAGGCAGACCGGAAGAGAAACACAAATTGAAGAGAAAAAAAGAGCGACAGTTAATGAAGTGAGGGAGCAAGCAAGCAGAGAATGACACAGATGGCGTGAGAGAGAGAGAGAGAGAGAGAGAGAGAGAGAGAGAAGAAAAATGAAGAGAAAATAATGGACACCATTTATATGGAGCTGTCACCATGGACGTTAATAGTACTTCAAGCGCTGACAGGTGCAGAGAGGAGAGATGTTATGGTAGGAGAGGGTAATCTCTAAAGATAATAAGTCTTTTTCGGCTAAGTCAACAGCAGCCTGTCATATTATCTGTTCACTTCACATCGACGCGCACGCACACGCACACTCACACGCGCGCACGCCCACACACACACACACACACACACACACACAAGACCGATGCAGCTTGTCAGGAACGTTATTGTAAGTAAGTAATCTTTCCAGATAACATGCCCGGTTCAATAACGCAATAAATAATAAATGAAATATGGCATGTTGGATAGAGCATGTGCGCTATACAGTTTACTGTACAGTGTCAGAATAATAAGTGAGATGGTGGGTAGGGTGGAGGAGGTTCGGTTACTGTACAGTGTCAGATTAATACTCAAAACAAGCTGGTTTTGCTTTAACCCATTCATGACCTTTTGGTGTTTTAAACTTTTTTTTTTTGCAGCTTTCGCCATTATTTCATATTTTTTTTATAGAGGGTCAAGAGAGAAGTCAAAGAGTTCCTACTCTGATCACAAACACAGACGATACCGAGATGTGCTCTATGCCGATTGCAGATGACGTGTCTACGTACTGTACTTGTCTCAAATGCTCATAGGTTAGCTATTCAATTCGGACTAATATTTCCGTAATATTGTGATTGGAGATGGCAGGTAATTACTAGCATCATGCCAGTGGTGTACCTTGGCTGGGTTTGTAAGAACAGACATGCAAGTAGCCTCGGAAACCCAGACGTTTTTATTTCCAGGGAGAAAAAAAGGTCTGGGTCTGAGTCCACTTCAATTCGGCATAGAGTAGCGCAAACATTGCTCACTCTCTGCTGATTTCTGATTGTCTGCACCTTTGTAAAATTGACATACACACGCACACACGTGTACACACACGCTCCTCTCTCTCTCTGTCGCTCTAAGTAATTAGTCTCATGTCGCGCAGCTGCATATATTCTCCCGGCGGATCCTGCCGGGAGCTGCCTATGCCATATAAAGCATAGGTGAGTTCCAGGCTAACATGCAAGTGTCTAAGAAATGACACATTATCCAGGCCTTAATTGCCCAGCATCAAAAAGCTAATATATTGTGGGCCCTTATTAGTCTCCCTTTTGTTTTGGAAAGTGACTTTGAATAGGCTACCGTACAAAAGCGCTATAAAAATTGAATGCATTATTAGTATTGTAAAATATTAGTAGCCTAATGGAGGCGTGTATAAACTTAGGGGGGTTGATGCTATGCCCACCACGGGGCTCCAGTCAGAGACAGTTTTGGCATTTATGGTTTTATATGAAGTCGAGTTTAGTTGATTGACAGACATGGATGGTGAAATAAATGAATGACTCAGTGAATGAATGAATGAATGGTATCTGCAATACAGTAACAGAAAATACATGGGACTATTAGGAAATGAATGACAGATTAGTTCAACTGGTTCTCTACTAAATTGGTGTGTAAATGAATAGGAAACATGTCTAGTTAATTTAGCACACACTATGAACCACATACAAAGTACATGAAATGACTGTCAAGTTATCAAGTGAACACTGCACAAAGTACATGCTTATGGTAAATAGTGCTTTTGCTATTAAAGCTTAATTAGCTCAAAGCCTCATGAACTAATGGAAATAAGCACGTTAACACGTTTGCTCACTGTGAGCCATTAACTGAAAGTAGAAGGATAGCTTAAGATGCTAATAGCCACAATGTAGCTCCTGTTAACACAGAATTTAGCATATTAATGAATGCCAAAAACGAACTTTTTAAGCAACATATAGATGACATCTTTCACAATGAACTGTTACAAGTATTGCCTTACTTCCTCAAGAATGCATTCTGTTGGTCAGGTTTGTCTGTGCAGCTGCATTTTAGAACTGCAGTCAAAACAAAACTGGGGTCCTGTTGCATTAGGGAGTGCCCCAACAGATGCCTGAACTAAAGTTGGAAACTGGGTCATAAAGAATGACTAAAGGTTGTCCAAAATAGTCCTGTACAAAATAAGGTAAATAAATTAAGCTACAGTATGGGGAATTTTCTACAAGTATTATAATTATATTAAAGCTGCACTGTGACTTTTTGAATGAATAAAATGTAATTGTATCCATTCTGTACCGTAGATTCTGTTAATACAATATAACGTATACACTTGGGGTGGTTGTATTTTGTCTCCTGCTCTTCTATTGAGACATTCAGTCTGTGACACACAGGATCTGTCTCTTCTATTGAGACATTCAGTCCGTGTCACACAGGATCTGTCTCTTCAATTGAGACATTTAGTCCGTGTCACACAGGATCTGTCTCTTCTATTGAGACATTCAGTCCGTGTCACACAGGATCTGTCTCTTCTATTGAGACATTTAGTCCGTGTCACACGGGATCTGTCTCTTCTATTGAGACATTTAGTCCGTGACACACAGGATCTGTCTCTTCTATTGAGACATTTAGTCCGTGACACACAGGATCTGTCTCTTCTATTGAGACATTTAGTCCGTGACACACAGGATCTGTCTCTTCAATTGAGACATTTAGTCCGTGACACACAGGATCTGTCTCTTCTATTGAGACATTTAGTCCGTGACACACAGGATCTGTCTCTTCTATTGAGACATTTAGTCCGTGTCACACGGGATCTGTCTCTTCAATTGAGACATTCAGTCCGTGTCACACAGGATCTGTCTCTTCAATTGAGACATTTAGTCCGTGTCACACAGGATCTGTCTCTTCAATTGAGACATTCAGTCCGTGTCACACGGGATCTGTCTCTTCAATTGAGACATTCAGTCCGTGTCACACGGGATCTGTCTCTTCAATTGAGACATTCAGTCCGTGTCACACGGGATCTGTCTCTTCTATTGAGACATTTAGACCGTGTCACACAGGATCTGTCTCTTCTATTGAGACATTCAGTCCGTGTCACACAGGATCTGGCACCAATTTTGACCCGATGATGAAGACTCAATTTATCCCCCTAATCAAGCAGGCAGGCTCTATTAGCTCAACAGTGAACATTTCAGCACTCGTGCAAGAAGAAACCATGCAGGTTCAAAGAGGAAAGTTACATGGTGCAGCTTTAAAATGACGCGTTTGAGGTAACGGATTAGACTAGGGTGAACCAAATGTCCCAGTGGCAGCTGTATGTACTGTAATGTATGCAGTAGAGTAGAGCTTTGGCCGTGCTGTGGGCCTGTCCTGTGAACGCAGTCTCTCTGGGACCGTCGGACTAATTAAGGCTGCATCTCATTGACACACGCAGGAACCCTGTCAGACCTCAGGACAGCGAGCGAGGACACCGCTGCACACACACACACACACACACACACACTTTTAGAACAGTGTCCAATATGTTCCATGTGCTGCATGGAGTTTGTTTAACCCAGAGGTTCCCAAACACCGGGACACGTGCCACTGGTACGTGAGAGGTTAATTCCAAGTGAAGTTTTTGAGGTCAGGCCTAAATGGGTTAAACTTTAACATAACGTTAAAAAAAAAGTCACACCCGTGTGAACTGAGTGGTGCAACTCCCCTCTCCCCCTGCCTTTCTCTGTCTCTGTCTCTCTCTCTCTCTCTCTGTAATTTAGCACTGCAGGCAACAGTGCAACACTATCTCTCTCTCTCTGTTTCTGGCACAACAGCGCCACTTTTGCCCCTACTGGTACTCTAAACATACGTTAGGACATAGTCACATAGGTAGGTTAAGGACATTGCTGTTCCTTGGAGTGGTTGCACCACTCAAAAACATTATGTCCTCAAATCCATAACTTTTTATTCTTATTATAAACACATGCAGATATCTGTCTCGCGCTGCTGCCGGTATGAACTGCCTGCAAGGAAGCAGGCTTTCATTACACAGTAGCTTGGTTGGGATTGACGTGCAGCCACAGCTTGTAGTACTAGACCCCGAAACCTGTCTGGTCTCACAGGAGCGAGGTCAAACCGACCCCGAAACCTATCTGGTCTCACAGGAGCGAGGTCAAACCGACCCCAAACCTGTCTGGTCTCACAGGAGCGAGGTCAAACCGACCCCAAACCTGTCTGGTCTCACAGGAGCGAGGTCAAACCGACCCCAAAACCAATCCTGAACCCAGCAGCATTGGTGGGGAAGGTTGGGCTTGGGGCCAGCAACCCCAAACCGTAAAAAAAAACCCACACTCATATGCTACAAAAACGTTGAATACAGAAAGACAAAAAGAAGGCACAGGATAGAGGACTCTGGCGGACTGTACAGTCAACGGCCTACGCTCATGAAAATGAGCGATAGGCATAAGTAAGTAACATGTAGATATACAGTAAACTGTGAAAACGTGTGGTGAGCTTGTAGATAAGCTATTTTCACTATGTTCGTGTGACACTCTTGTATGATGAAGGCATTAAAAAAACCTGAATATAATAAAAGTATATAATAAACGTGGACATAATGTACGAGGTTTCTGTCCGACATCGACCGTAATGACGTGAGGTATAAAATATAAAATAAGAGTCTCAGTGCTGCGTCAAAATCAACGGCCTTGAACTGTTACATTTAATTAAAAGAAACAGGTGTTACATTTTGTCACCGCATCAACAGAAGCAACCAAGCGTCCAAGGATTTTGGAAATAATAAAAATAATAATAACCTACAGCGTTTTACGTCATTTACTTTATTATACAGGCTTGACCTACGTCTCTATACTGTGTGACATTCATGGTTCAATCCCTGACACATACTGTACAGAAACTGTACATAATACACATCATTACACCCTTCACCCCCCCTCCTCTCTCTCTCTCTCTCTCTCTCTCTCTCTCTCTCTCTCTCTCTCTCTCTCTCCGCCCCCCCTACCAACCACAAAGCTTCTCCAAACACCAGGACTTCGTTTTCCACTTAACCCATTCTGGACTGAACTAAAAAAATAAAACGGCTTCTAAATCCTAACATTTTTCTGAAAAACCCATGTTTCTATGTCAGTGGTGTTCAACCTTTTTCATGTCAAGGACCCCCAGAATGATCTCTATTGGGCGACGGACCCCCATCTCAAAATATGTAGTTCCAGGGACCCCCCCAGAAGCAAATATTTTAGTTAAAAAGGAAATATATATTCAATGATTTGCACCACATTTTAACGATTTTTCAAAAATAGCTAAAGTAGAACATAATGATTAAAACACCAAAAAGGGGTTCCCGCCCAGAATGGATTAACGTTTAACTCCCTGGACCAAAAGAAACAAACTTTTCGAGGTTGGTGCATGCAGATGAAAAACGATGTGTTGCAAACACTGCACACAAAGTTCATGGCACTTACTCTGATCTTGCACTTCGTAAAAAGGTTTCTCCGGATAATAAAACCATTCAATCAAATGTTTTCTATTGGGTTTTTTTTTAATTCCCAGGGTCCCGGAAATTAGCGTTTCGAAATGATGCAGTACTGACTTTCCCAGGTTCTTCATAAATGATAAGTGGTGCATTTATATATAGCGCTTTTACCCAAAAAGCCCTAAATAAGGTGCATTACAACACACACATTCACAATGTTCAGTGTCTTGCCCAAGGATACTTCGACAATATTGACGGTAACACAGTCGAGTCGGAACCTTCCGATCTGCAAAGTTTTTTGTTGTTTCATAAAAATCCACCATAGTAACGTTATGAGCTAGTTTCGGTTAAGAAATGCCCTGAATTTGATTAATTTTCTTAAGTGTCAGAGTTTGGAAGTGCTTGTTTTCAATAACACATCAATTTAGCTGCCTCCTGCATTATGTGACATTTAGAAACAGGATGGTTGAGTGATTTCCAACGAGCGCTTCCAAACTCCAACACTCCAACATGCTGCTCAATGTTTTGCCACTCAAGTCTAGATAAGGGGGGCGTGTCCTGATGGGAAAACCATGCCTGTGCATACTCTCCATTGTTGTTTAAACCAGCGGTTCCCAAACATGTTCACGTCAAAAGGAAGCCAACATGAACGTGCATTTATCTGCGGACGCCCATCAGATTTTTTGCCAGGGTTGATAGATGATAGATGATCTGTAAACTCACAATGCATCACACTAGGCTCACTTTTTCACCCCCAAGATTATTTATAGAAAACAGCCTAGTTACTTCTTGTGGCCTTGTTGTTGTCATAGACCTGGTTGCTTATTTCTGTCACATTCTCTCTCTCCCCTTCAGTCTGTGACTCCACACTGGCCACTCCCATATCCCATTCCAGCACGCCCACTTCCATTCACACACCTGTCTTCAACTACCTCATCAGCGCAGCAGTGAACACTTCTCCAATCAATTTCTCTCACAAAACGTAAGCATATAAACGCCCTCCTCCTTCCCCCGGCCTCACCTGGTGGACGCAGACGTTGCACTTGTCGCAGAAGACCATCTCGTTGCCGTCCTCGCCCTCGGGCGAGCGGCACACGTCGCACACCACGTCCTCGTCGTACTCGATGCCCAGGCCCTCCTGCGTCTCGATGGCCTGCTGCATCTTCTCCTGACACACGCTCTCCAGCTCCACCAGCGCACGCTCCATGGTCAGCTCGTCCAGCTCGGGCATGGCTGGGTCGGGACGAGACAAGAGGGGGAGGGGAGGACGGAGGGGAGGGGAGGGGAGGGGAGGAGAGGAGAGGAGAGGAGAGGAGAGGAGAGGTCATTAGATAGGCTATTGCTGGTCCTCTGTATTGAAGATGAAACACACACACACACACAGCTGAATGGAGTGGAGTGCAGTGTTGATTTTGGCAGCAAATGTTCTATTTTAGTTTAGTCATAGTCTTTGGACTTCATTTAGTTTTAGTCACATTTTACTAGTCACCTGAAATGTCTTAGTGTTCGTCTAGATTTTAGTCGACAAAATCTACAGTTTTCATTTAGTTTCCATTTGTTTTTGTCAGGGAAAATAGGTAGTCGACGAACATTTTTCGTCTTAGTTTTAGTCGACGAAAACAACACTGGTGGAGTGGGACAGAAGACGGGACAAGAGAGAGGAGGAGATAGGCAGGGGTAAAGGAGACAAGATGGCAGGAGAGGAGGCGAGAGAAGCAGGCAGAAAAGAGACGAGACTAGCCCATTTAGACCCGACTTAAAAACATTCACTTTGAAAGAATATATATTCAATGATTTGCGCCACATTTTTACTATTTTTCAATAGCTAAATTATAACATAATGTTTAAAACACCAAAAGGGGTTCCCACCCAAAATGGGCTAGATGGGACGAGAGTTCAGGAGAAGAGGGGGCGAGACAAAACGAGATGAGAGGAGAGGACAAGGCGAGAACATATGAAGAGGACCCCACATGAGAGAGGAGACAGGAGACGAGATAGAGGGGGTGCCCGGAACAGGGCTTTGGGAATGTGCCTGATTTAACATCTCAAAGTATAACACATTGTTCAAAGGCTCTTTAAATAGTTAATGAAAATGATTTAACTGGGAAATGTATTTTCTTTCTCCCTCATGGAAACCTAAAGGACTAATAATAACAGCCGACCCGAGTCAACAGGCTGGTTTGAACTACACTGGAGCAAAACAGCATGAGCTGTTTATTACCTAGCCTACTGTACAGTATACTGTATGTCCACCTGACCTAATTACTGAGTTGGAGGGTTCCAGTGTATGACATTGATATTTTTACAATTAAAAAAAAGTTAAATATTGTCACTAATTACAGGTAAACTGTAAACTGAATACATAATTAATTTATAACTGAATACTTCATGGCTGTCTGACCCAAGAGTAACACCAGAAATTATACATTATCGCTGAGAACTTTATTAGTAAACAGCAAGGGGAAATATTTTCAAAGATTTACGCCGTGTTTAGTTTTCCACATTGCCTGTGCAGTAGCGTAAAAAAAAAACCCTGACACTTTTGGCTCGATTATTGATTAAGTATTTTAAAAACTAGAGAGCTAGTATATACAGTATATATACTGTATGGCTGCATTGTCCCAGATTTCTTATTTATGAGATATTTTATGGAATAATTTGGGAGCTGGGAGTTTTCTTGGGAGTGCTTCGGTTTCATCTGTTATTTATAATGGTCTGTCCCTGCCCAAAAACAACATTACTTATGACTCTGCGTGGATATTACCAGAGGGAGCTCAGCAGAATGCCGAGCTGTGGCATCAATTAGCCCATTTTGACCTGAGATCAGATTCTGAAAAAGCTATGTTTCTATCTCAGTCGTTTTTTCAAAAATAGCAGACCTAGATCTGCTATTTTTCCAAAGCTAAAGCATAACATAATGCTAACACCAAAATGGGTTAGAGCAGTGGCTCCAAGACCTTTACAGCCTGAGACGTTTGTTCCCGGGAACCAAAACTATAGTGAAAACAGTAGATCTACAAGCTCACAACACGAAGCCGCGGTACTTCTTAAACCTTTTTTCTTTTAATTACTTTATGGAAATTATTTTGTTTATTTTATTTTGTTTCTGCAATACTTTTAAATGAATTGATGAACAGTTGTGATTATATATTGTTTTTTATTAGACCTTTTCAAATCTTATGTAATTTTAAATGGAAGACACAAAAAAGGGCAAAAAAGTGATGGCACTATACTGAAGCCGTCATCTGCTCGTCATTTCCGTTTACATTACACTTTATTTTTTACATTTATATTTATATTTCTGATAAGGCTTTGGGTATTTTTTATTTACTTCATATGACAAATTTGTGTTATTGCAAAGACAAAACGTAGGAGGCGAGACATTACAGTAAGTTGCTGCGGTTATTTCTGACCTGTTACACTTGGTTCATGGTGTTGGTGTGACTTCACTGTCTGTCAGCGAAATTCTTTGGCATTTTCTACTTTTTACAAAAGCGTTTGACTTTAATAATCTTTGACTTTATTCCAGATGCCCTTTCATGATCTGTTCAAAGGACAAGAATAGATGATAATGATCGAAATGATATAATATCATTCCACCGTATAATTGATAGTAATAGACAGTGTAGTGTCTACTTTAGTGAATAAGTTGTCAGTGGATTGAGTGAAGGTCAGTGAATGAGACACATAGTGATACCAGATGTTAGGGCTTTGGTTCTGTATCATACAATCTTCCCCTGGAATACAATGAATCTGTAACCGTTTTTAACTGTCTATAACACATTAGAAACACTTACAATGCACTCTAATCTGTCTCCCAAGACGGCAAACGTTTGACTGGAAGGTGGGCGTGAAATGGCACATGTTACGATTCTTTCCTTATCGGGACATTAACTCGACCGGCGCTCAGTCACTGAAGCGGACTTGGCTGCAGCGCGCGGCAGGGCGACTAGCTGGGGGACTCGCTGGGCCACTCGCTGGGCCACTCGCTGGGCCACTCGCTGGGCGGTGCCTCTCGTGGGCACATGTCTGCACGAGACGGCGTGTGTCTGTCGTTTTAACGGCTCCAGTCAAACGTTCAGTCACAACATGCGTTTTGAGAAGTGAGTGCTGTGGCTTATAAATAATATGTGATTGTAGGCTATAATTAAAGTTCTAAGCACTCATGAGTAGCTACTGCTAAGTACTCATAATGCTTCATAGCAATAATCCCTAACACATTATAAAACAGTTATAATGACTTAGAAGTTCAAAAATCATAATACTTCATGATAGCTATAGTCACTCTCAGGCTTTCTTTTGGCCACGAACATAGTGAATTATAACTCTCATACTGTACGGTAGTTGGAATACGGTACATTAAAATGATGGTAAAAGGCATGATTAATTACCGCTTCGGGGCCGTTCTACTAGCGTATAATATAATAAATAATAAAGCTGAGCAATAACAATACTGTTGTTTCCTAGAGGCAACCACACTAATTGCACACTGTGATTAGAGGATTAGAATTCATTTCAAGTATGTTTATAATGCGTTGCACCAAGACATGGGCTTTATAGACAGTGGTTCCCAAACTTTGTAGCTCTACACCCAAAACTGAAAGCTCTCCCCGGGACCCAAGCTAGTGAAAATAGCCAACCCACAAGCTCACAACACGTCTTGTCAATCTTATACGGTATAGTTTCACTTGTTGTTGTTGTTGTTGTTAGCGTTGTTTTTATGGATTGTTTTTATTACACTTCTGACTTATTACGTTCTTTTTCGTCATTAATGCACGCCTGCGGCAATTATACAACCCTTAAAACTAAGAGAATCAAGAGAATAATGATTTTTCAATGACAGATGTAGTCACTACGACCACAAATGTCCCAAGAAACTAGCTAAGCCTATAGCCACCGAGTCTGAGAGAAAAGCACGGTCGAACTGCTTGTTTTGATTAGCCGTTCCATTATCGTGGTTTATAAGCACGGCTAGAAAAGCTGTTTCAACCAATCAGATTAGTTCCTCAAAACGACCTGCATGCCATGTATCACATATCTGGTCATTAGAACAGCGTGTCATCTAGTAGCCAGGTCCGCTGTGCTGCTGTGTTTGGGGATTAAGAGGGTTGTTGCAGCAGGGGAGAGGGAGGTGGAAGTTAGACATTAACCGGCTGTGACATTTACATCATGCACTGTACAAGAGGAGTCGACGGGAGAAAAGGAACATTACACTTCAAACATGAATGTGGGCACCGCGTGTTATAGTACGTGCATGTCTGCCAACAGAATGCACGGCGTGCATTTGATTGTGTGCGTATGTGTGTGTGTGTGTGTGTGTGTGTGTGTGTGTGTGTGTGTGTGTGTGTGTGTGTGCACACGCGTGAGCGTGCGCGTTCACGTACTTGACAGAGTGTACTCATTAACAGTTGGGGCTATTTGTATGTGCTTATCTGTGCATGGAAACACAAACACACAGTGACTGGTTTATTGTCCTTCAGGGGATATTCCATTAACTACATTCTCTCCCTAGCGCCTACAGTATAACTCCAAGTCTATTCTTTTTGAGTGGTGCAACCACTCCTACAACCAGCAATGTCCGTGTACCTGTTTGTGTACGTGAATGAGTGTACCTGTTTGTGTACGTCAATGAGCACGAGTATGTTACTTATTTATACCAGTAGGGGGCGCCAGAAACAGAGAGAGGGGTAGTGCTGTGTCTCTAATGAGAGAGAGAGAGAGAGAGAGAGGGGGGGGGGGGGGGGGGGGAAATTGCACCACTCAGTTCACACAGGTGTGATTTTTTTCTATTTTTTGTGGCTTTCTCCTCGAGTGATACAAATGGAACCAAATGGCATTTGTACACTCTCAGAGTTAAATTAACATAGATTTTTTACAATATACAGTACATTGGGGGTCCCAGAGATAGAAATGGCATTAAATGAGGGGTCCGTAGACTAAAATGCATGTCAAACTGGGGGTCCTTGAAATCAAACGGGTTGAGAATCACTACTAGAGCCGTAAAAATCTTCTCTTATGGGGGGGTCCCTGGCATATATTTTCTAATGGGGGTCCGCAGGCTAATTAGTGTCCATTCGGGGGTCCCTGACATGAAAAAGAACCACTGTGGTATAGAGCATGTTAATACAGTATAACCATAACATCTGCAGTGGCTGGAGGTGCACCTCACCACACTTCCATTCTCTCTAAAACAAATTGAGATGTCGGGTGGGGTGGGGGTTATGTGGTGTGTATGGGTTTGTTACTTTGTTTGGGTTGGGTTGTAAATTCTAAACCAGTGGTTCTCAAACATTTCCATGTCAAGGACCCCCATATTGACATGCATTCTGCAGACCCCCATATGAAGATATTTTCTGCTATAGGGAAATGTTTTGAAGATCTACAAGCTCAAAATGGGGCAGTAATTATGGGACGAGTTTGTGAGCTTGTAGATTGGCTATTTTCAAAGTATAAAATGGGATTAAAGTGGTAAACAGTTCCATATTTTTGCTGTGTGGACTGCCTGGAACTTCTTCAAGGACCCCTTGAGGTCCTCAGACCTAACTTTGAGCATCATGCAGAGGGCGCTGTTTTTCCTTTACGTTTTCAGATTGCACTTGAGAACAAGAAAGGCACCCAAAGAGTTCTCCACAGTGTGCGTATAGATTCTGTTCTTACCTACGAACAAATCACAGCTAAGAAAACATTGAGGGATCCCAAAACCTTCTTAAAAACTTCCTAAGTGGGTCTAAGAACAAATTTCCTCTTAAGAACGATTGGCGCATTGTTTGGGCCTTATGCGAGAGACCCACCAATGAATCCTGGTTAGGAAAAAGTCTGCAAGCCCAGACATATAACCTTATGAAATAATATTATGGCCGCTTTCATCATCATTCTTTCAAATATGACAGCCAACCAAAACATCCTCATACTTTCCCAAAATGTTCACGCTATGGAGATGAATTGAATACTGGACACAAGGGATTTTGTGTTATCCCTTTAGCCTAAACGTCTGACTGCACCTCGTACCGTTTACATTTCTGACTAAATAAAGTATCAATCAATCAATCAATCAATCAATCAATTAATAAAAACAGCAAAGGTAAGACAACTCCAGGGATGGGGGATTAACCACTTAAACTCTGTTTAAGTGGCTCTGTACCAGTTTTCTGTTATTGTGGGGAAAAGCTTTCGCTGAAAATAGCCGATCTACAAGCTCACATTGTGTTGCAGCGCGACTGCATTGTGAGCTTGTCAATCGGGCTATTTCCCTATTGCGGTCTTGGGGTTTAAGTGGTTAAACAGAGAACGCTGAATCATCCTATATACCATTACTCAGTAGTGTGGACCAATCACCTGGGAGACGTTACTGAATTAAGACAGCCTGTGTGCAGTGGAGAGGAGCCGTATACTTCATAATGGCACAGCGGGCAGAGTAAACAGCCCCCCCCCCCCCCCCCCCCCCCCCCAGGAGGGCTTAAAAACACAATTATTATTCCTTATCTGTTTCTGGGGTTCAATCAGATCGCAAATAAACTCGCGGGAGATTGGAGCGAACGATGGAGGGGGGAGAGAGAGAGAGAGACGCAGAGAGATAGAGGGAGGGAAGGTGGAGGGGGGAGGGGAGGGGCGTTCAGAGGGTCGAGAGAGTGTCTGCGATGAAGGAAAGGGGCGGGAAGGATAGAGAGAGAAAGAGAACGGGAGCGGAGATGAGATGAGCAGAGAGAGGAGAAAATGTCATGTCATGGTGAAGAGGAGAGAGCGGTGCGGAGGGAGAAGTAGTTGTATGAATGAATGAATGAATGGATGGATGAATGAATGGATGAATGAATGAATGAATGAATGGAAGAGGAGAGGAGAAGAGCAGGGAATGGAGGGATGAGAGAAAAAGAGACTAAGCGATACGGAGCAAAGGGCAGTAATTGCGTGTGTGTGCTTTTGTGTGCGTGTGCGCGTGCGTGCGTCTGCGCGTGCGTGCATGTGTGTGTAGTTAGTCGCAAATGGAACAGATTCAGGCTGGTTTAGGATGAGACATTTAGAGGTCAGGTTTAGGGGCTGGGGGGTCACGCCTGATTTACGCTAGGTTGTGCAGAAGTGTCATGCCGTTAGGTTTTGGGTTCCATCCAAACATGTTGATGTCCTCACAAGTATAGCTATACAAATACAGTGCGTGTGCGTGTGTGTGTGTGTGTGTGCGTGCGAGCGAGCGCACAGTGAACACACGCTTGGCCCGTGGCCAAGAATCCAGTGGGAAGATCCCGTCTGTGTACATAAAGGGATCAGTGAGGCTCGACCTTTGACCCCCCCCCGTGCCCTGCACCGTGGCCCCCCGCTCTGTCGCCAGGGAGGGAGGCGAGACGGCCCCCAGTGGGACGCGCTGGGACACGCTGGACGTGTTCTTCACAAAGACAACCGTGCACTGGGAGAGACGCCGTGTCAAAGGACCACGTTATTCATTCGGGATGGGAAACTGCCAAAAACATGGCCGCTTACGAGGGCCACGAGAAACGAGCGAGAACTGACAGTTTATCGGTTTCCTTGACTGACATGGAAAGAAACGACATTAAAAGCTCACCCCGGCGGTTTTGTGTAGTTCTCTGGCTATATAGAGCGTCGCAGTCCCTCCCCCTTTCAGAACAACGAGTGGCCCAGGAAATGAATCCCAATGCATTTTCCCCATAGGCATTTCTTATTTAATTTATTTAAAGACCTTTTAAGCGTCGTACGAAGCCAACTCTTGTCGTGACAAATCATGACAACACACACAATATTTTGGACCAAACAACAACAAAAGTGTTGCAACCTGCCGTTTTGGCCCGAAAAATTGTGTGTGTTGTCATGAGTTGTCACGACAAGAGTTGGCTTCGTATACGACGCTTAAAAGGTCTTTAAATAAATACGTTCTGAAATGCCTATGGGGAAAATGCATTGGGATTCATTTCCTGGGCCACAGGGGGAGGGACTTCGACGCTCTATAGCGGCTGTTTTTTGTGTGCTTTTGGTGGCGCTCGTCTTGGCTGCCGTTGCCATATAACTTTTATAATGTCATAAACGGGAGCCCTGTGATAAGCCTTTATCGCCTTATTCAGAGGGCCATGCTTGTTTCCGTTGCAAATATTATTCAAAGTTCTATAAGCCTATGACTAAGCTTTTTTTCCGATGCGATACGCCGATTCCACACAGTGAGACGCCATGTGGCAATCATGTCACCCTCTGGTTTCACCGAGCGGTCCAATCAGTGGAGAGGACGGTCTTCCATACATCAGTGGTTCTCAAAGTGTGGTCCGGGGACCCCCGGGAGTCCTCGAGGGGGGGGGGGGGGGGGGGGGGGGGGGGTTCCAGCGGGTCCCCAGCAAGATGAGGAACAGTTTCACTACTTAAAGAATAGTCACGTAAATCGAGTTTGACGATCTGCTATTTTAGCTATTTTTTAAAACTTTTGCCTATATGCACCATCTATCTGCATTCATCCATCTCCAGACTTCCAGGGCTTAATACATATTAAAAACCAAACCTTTTAGCTCGAGACCCAGAAGAGAAGAGAAGAAGAGGAAGAGGAAGAGGAAGAGGAAGAGGAAGAGGAAGAGGAAGAGGGAGAGGAGAGGAGAGCAGAGGAGAAAGAGAAGAGCTCAGTTGGTCCTGTCCTGTCCTGTCCTGTGAACTCACCCATGAGTCTGAACTCCTGGTTGACCAGTTCCAGCCACGCCACGTCAAGGTCGTCCAGGTCGTAGTGGCGTCGGCCGGGGGGGCGCGTCCCCACCACCCTCCACCCCTCCCCCTCCTCTCCCCCTCCCCCTCCTCCTCCTCCCTCATCAGTCCCAGGCCTGCCGCGGGGTGAGCCGTACAGTGGGGCGTTCGATGACTCCGGGAGCAACCTGGGGGAGAGAGAGAGAGAGAAAAACACACATATGTTTGGATGAGTATTTTTAGTTACCTGTATTGAAGGTTAGCGTCTCAACGCAATTACAATTATAAGCTTGTCATTTTAATAGGTTTAATAGGTTGAAGCATGTTATATTATAAGAATACATCTACAAAGTAACTCTTGAAGTAAAAAGAAAAAAAAAAAAATCCCCTGAGATGTACTGTAGTTGAGTAGAAGAAATTATATATATATACATAGTCTACTTTGTTACTTTCCACCCCCAAAGGTATTGATGTCATAAAATGGAATACATTTTTATTAACATTGTTTATAGTTAGGAGCCATTACAAGGCGGAGATACAAGATAATACCTCCAGGTTCTACTGTTTTTGTTTGCCGTTTGCTCTGGAATACACCAATTTTATGTTGAAAGTTTTTAAGTTTAATTCATATTGAAAGTAAAGGATGCACTCGTTATTGCTATATTGCATAACAGACCCATACGACAGACTAAAACAGACTTTAGGCACTTGGTGAATTCCCCGCTCTAATAAAAACCCAATTGGAACACGCAGTACAGTACAGGCATGTCCAGGCAGGCTGCCCCGAGACCAAAACAATATAAGAGCAATGGATGAGTCAGTGTCTGAAAACAAAACAAAACAAAAATAAACTGTGTGGGGCTTTTAAATCACGTTATGTATTGAATTGCATGCAGAGTGCAAAGAAAAGCCCCTTCAACCAGACGTCCCCGTTTCCCTAGACGTGTCCCTAAAGTATATACTTTATATTGTTATTCCTATTTTAATAATGTTACGCTTGCTTACTTATTCTGCACTTGTTCTCTCGCATTTTTGTTCCAATGTCATTGTGGTTTCCCTCGTCTCGGGCATGTTAATTGTAGGCACAGATTCTTTTGAATGCTACCAAAGTTATGAAACTGGTGAAAGTATACAATACAAAGTGTACAGTCAACAAATTATAAAACAGGCCATAACCACTTCTTAAAGGTAGAGTAAGTGATTTCACTCAAAAAACCTTAGGTTTCGTTTTTGGCTGTGGGACCTAAGCCTTCGTCCAATCAGGATAGAGAGTCAAAAACGAAACCTAAGGTTTTTAGACCCCCAGGGGTTAACTGGGGACAGGGAGGAACTCCTTATATGGTCAGCACACTCTATAGTAGAGAGGATTATCACAACAAAACAAAAAAATAAGTGATATTTGAATTAAGTGAAATCACTTACTCTACCCTTAAACCCTATAGTCTTAAAACCCATTCAGACCCGAGACTGGTTTCACAAAAAGGATCTTAAATCCTAACCTAAACTTTTGTAAAAGTACAACATATACGGTTTCTGTAGGTCTCAAGAGAACCACACTGGATTTGACTCTACACACACCGATCTACAAGAGACAGCGTGTCGCGACGCGTTGTTGCGTTTGTATAAAGTTGGTGAATATTACCCCCAGACTACGGGCATGCTGGGGTTCAAGTGGGTAGTTAACCCATTTTTGGGTGGGAACCCCTTTTGGTGTTAGCATTATGTTATGCTTTTAGCTATTGATAAATAGCAGATCTACAAGCTCGTAGCGCGCCACCGAGTGGCGCGCTACGAGCTTGTAGGTTCTGCTATTTTTGAAAAATCGAAGAACGGCTTTTTCTGATCTCAGGTCAGAATGGGTCCACTATACCCCCCCCCCATGCCTGGCAGGGGGAGCGTGTGGCTTGCAGCAGACAAGACACTGTGACTGCCAACAACTAATGCATTTCTCATACGGCCTGGCAGTAGCAGCGCCTCTAAAGCTGTGTCTATAGTCTATGGAGCCCCAGGACGTCTGTATGTATGTATGTGGCCTGGAAGCAAGGTCAGGAACTCTGCTTGACCCACCAACCACCAGCAGCAACCAATACAAACTATCGCACGCACGCACAATACTTGTGTGTGGACATCAACGTTTTATGACCCCGATCTACACTAAATATCGTCACCTACAGTATAGCTGATCTACCGTACAAGCTTACAGTGCAGTGCTTTTACATCTGCTATTTTGGCAGAATGTTCACCCCCAGAACAGAATGATTCGCCCCCAGAACAGAATGATTCCCCCCCAGAACAGAATGATTCGCCCCCAGAACAGGGGCACTAGTATTAAGTGGTTAATTATCATGTTTACACATTATATTAACCTTTACAATTTAACTGGTCAATTATTATCATGTGATACAGTAGATCATTGTGGAGTGGGAAATGGACCCAAACCAATAACTGACTTGATATTCCTCATGAAGGTTCATCGAATAATCAAGAAACGTTTTTGGACGAATCGACGCACACAAAACTCTAATATAGCATAAAAGATTTAAATAATTGTCGTTGATTTGAAGTCGTATCGCCTATAGCCCTATACCAGGAGGTCACACAATGTGGCTATTGTGAGCATGTCATCATAGACAAAATATGAAATTATAAAAAAGATTAAAAAACAAATCCCACATTATGATCATCAACAACACCTCACCCCCCCCCCCCTCACCCCCCCATGTTTGTCTGATGTAAAATAATGCAAATCTGAATGTGAATTCAGGAGCAGGTGCAAATGAGCTACTGTCCTCCCTCACAAGCGCACACACACACACACACACACACACACTGCAACAGGTGCATGTGTATGGATTCACAGAAATGCGCACACACACGCACACACACACACGCAGCCGTTTCTCCTTTTAACGTGTCAGGGGAGTGAAAAATAGCTATAGTGTTTGCTCCAGTTTCGCTCTGGGCCTCTGAAACGCGACGCTATACACACGTAGGCGCTATACAGCTGGGCTTTTGGTTATGGATGTGCAGATGGTCCTGTGTGCGTGTGCATGCGTGTGTGTGTGTGTGTGAGTGTGTGAGTGTGTGTGTGTGTGTGTGTGTGTGTGTGTGTGTGTGTGTGTGAGAGAGAGCTTAATTCACCTCCAGATGTACCAAGACAACACATCAGAGTCCAGCATACAACCCTGATCTCTGCACAGCACAGGGCCGGATTCACACCGGGGGACGTCGTGTTCGTGTAAATTCATTTTACCCAGACTGTTGTTTGTGTCATCCCTATAATACTGTACATCCACACAGAATGTGAAGCAACACAATTTGTAGTCGTATAATAACAAAGTGACCTGGAATGGGCCTTCAAGACACTGCAGGGACCAAGCGCGCCCCTGTTTATACCTGTCAAACTATACTCCAAACTATATAAACCACTGATCTCGCTCCCCCCGGAAATTCGGCACAAACGAGGGGATGAAAAGCCTTCTTCTATACCATTCTGCGACGAACGCCCTACTATACCACCAGCCATCAAAAGGTGTTATACTCCCTGTCCGTCTTTCAGAACCGTCATATAAGTACCTATACTGTAGTTAAACCCATTCAGGCCCGATTTAAAAATAAATCTTCTAAATCATGACAATTTTCTGAAAGACTTGAGGACACATTTTCACGATTTTTCAAAAAATAGCAGACCTACAAGCTCATAGCGCGCTATGAGCTTGTAGATCTGCTATTTTTCAATAGCTAATATACTGGTGGCACAATATTGATCTATCAAAAACATTGCCAAGTCCTATCAGTAACGGTCGAAGGCCTAAACTCGGGTGGATCCACAGGCGCAAATCTTTACTCAATTTGTTCTCAATCAGGGCAACGACGACGGGTTTGAAACAAAGCAGAAAGAAAAGTATTTCAGTATTTCTGAGTATAAAGTATACTCCTTCGGCATCGGCACGTGTACGGACCACCAGGGAGCAGCTGTCGACACTGAACGCTTTTACACGAGTTAGCGTATGTTTAGACCAAAGGGGAACGAATGTTCTTTTGTGTTATCAGCGTTGTCCTTGGGACAGGCCAAAAGGTCACAGCCCCTGTGGTCAGCTTGCCGCGTGCTACTGTGCGTATATAATCCCAATAAGTCCGATCTGATGAAATTGACACCGCCACTAGTTTGGAATTATTTCCAAGACCTTCACTGAGTAAATGTAAACGTCTGAGTCATGGTTTTTGTCAGCGCTGGTTTTCTCCACTGCTCTCTATAGCAGCCCCTGAACCCACCACGTTGACTTTATACACCTGAAACCAGATGATTGGTCTGATCATCTGCCTACGCCAGAGACTTATAACTGCATGTCTGAGGATACAAAAAGGTATAAAGTAGCCCATGGCTTGACCTATATACAAACAGACACACGCCCGTATGCGCACACACACACACACACACACACACACACACGCACAGAGGGTACTGCTCTATAGTGCCATTATGCAGGGACGCCAGCTGGTGCACTGCAAACATTCGGAGTGTCATTTAACTCGGAGCTAACCCTTTACGGGGTCCATTTTGACACTCTCAGAGTTAAATTAACACTGCAGATTTTTGCTGTGCATGGAGACAGAAGGAAGAGTGGGCATGGTTTATTATGACTTTCATATGAGAGAGAGAGACGACACTTATTGTGTTTCTGTTATCTACTGAACTCATCACGTCACACATGCTATTAAACTCCCAAATAAGACTCATATTCGGTCTATTTCAGCTGGTCCCTCGGTTTTTCTCTCCCTCTCTGTGTGTGTGTGTGTGTGTGTGTGTGTGTGTGTGTGTGTGTGTGTGTGTGTGTGTGTGTGTGTGTGTGCGCGTGCGCAATCTTCTCACCCAGTCAGAAGCTTATTACCCTAAAGTACTCTGCACCAACTAATGTCAACACTCACCATTTCAGCAACCTGTGGCTGCCGGAGTTTAAACAGAGACGAGGAGAGGAGAGGAGAGGAGAGGAGAGGAGAGGAGAGGAGAGGAGAGGAGGGGAGGGGAGAGGAGAGGAGAGGAGAGGAGAGGAGAGGAGAGGAGAGGAGAGGAGAGGAGAGGAGAGGAGAGGAGAGGAGAGGAGAGGAGAGGAGAGGAGAGGAGAGGAGAGGAGAGGAGAGGAGAGGAGAGGAGAGGAGAGGAGAGGAGAGGAGAGGAGAGGAGAGGAGAGGAGAGGAGAGGAGAGGAGAGGAGAGGAGAGGAGAGGAGAGGAGGAAAAAAACATGAAGGATATATCCAGGGAAGGAGCAATTAGCAGGCCTATAGGAACATTATATTTTTTTTTACATAACCGATTTATATCTTCTTCATATTCACTGGTGAGATATATGGCGCTATAAATGCAGTCTAAAAGCACGGAAATAAGGCACTACTGTACACCTTACATAATATAATCTCAATCTATCTCTTATAATAGGATATGAGTCAGAGGAGACCGCAGAGACACAGTCACAGAACAATGTGTTCTGTCTCTGGAGAGGCTCACATGTCACATGCACGCACACACACACACACACGCACGCGCACACACATACACACACACACGCACACACACACGCACACGTGCGCGCACACGCACACTTACATAACATCCTTGATAAACAAGTCCGTGTGCATATGTCCCTTATTTGTCGATGCTTTATTAGTGCAATAAGGAGCAGACAAGGCGGAGGAGTGGCAGGAACAACAGAGTCGATATGATAAAGAGTATATATACCTTCTGGGAAGCCAAACAGAAGGTCTTCATTTCACGCTCAATGTCAATTTGGACGGATTACAAATTATTGACGGAGACAGAAAAAAATGCCTCCATTGTCAATCACCACCGAAACGTGTCTTTGTAGTTTTTGCATATAATCGTCACTGTCGGGGGCAGGAAACCCTTGTATCTCCATGTTTCAACTTCTTTTCTTTTCTTTACGTAACTTAATGTTCCTGCTTATAGTCGTACAAGAGCATCGCCCCCCAGCAGTAGCGAAACTAGCTGATCTGAGATCAGCTATTTGTCACTTTTTTAATAGGTTTTAAAGCGAAAGTCAAAGTGGTTCATAGCGTGTCTATGGATTTTCATATACAAATGTAACCAACAGAAGTATTAACAAGAGCTTCTGACTAATAGGTGCATTGGATCAATTGGGACAAATATTATTTTATCCATTCCCTTATCCCATTCTGACCTGAGATCAGATTCTAAAAAATGTCTTCTAAATCCTGACAGTTTTCTGGAAAAGCCATGTTTCTATGTCAGTCGTTCTTCGATTTTTCAAAAATAGCAGACCTACAAGCTCGTAGCGCGCCACTCGGTGGCGCGCTATGAGCTTGTAGATCAGCTATTGTTGCTTTAGCTATTGTTTTTCAATAGCTAAAGCATAGCATGATGCTACGCCTCAGTCAGCACCAACGTCGCAGAGTTGGTGGGCACAGCAGATGTATAGCAGCAACATCTACCAGCTTACAGCTGGGATACACGCCCTCCTAGCCTGTGGCATCCGAGATCAAACGTTTGCAACCTTTTGAGTCACTGGTCGGGCCTGCCCAACAACGGTTAACCACTTAATCCCTACTTTGTATAACACTGTTGACAATAATGACATGCCCAAAATATACTGTACTGTAGGGACGCCAGGTCTAAAAAGGCCAAGCTTCCACTCTGAAACGACGGTGACGTCCAACACGACATCCGCGCGCGCTGCCAGCGATGCGAGTGAGCGAACAGGGAAATCTCATTAACCCATTTTTGGGCATTACGTTATGCTTTAGCTATACAAGCTCATAGCGCGCCACAGAGTGGCTAAATGATGACATAAGAACCTGAATATATATTAGTATATATATATATTATTATATATATTCGCCTCGGTTCGCCAGGTCGCGCTGCATCCTGTCCGCGATTCTCCCGTTTGTATAGGCCTCAAGATCAGCTAGGATGCTAGATTATAGTCACCAATGTACACAGTTTTTAAATGTACAAATATATTAAAAAAACTAAACATAACAGGTAGTTAAACAGCTAGTCGACTAGTAAACTAGTCAACTAGTAAAAATCACACCCGTGTGAACTGAGTGGTGCAAATCCCCTCTCTCTCTCTCTCTCTCTCTCTCATTAGCAGGCAACAGTGCAGCACTAATACTATCTCTCTCTCCGTTTCTGGCACAACAGCGCCCCTACTGGTAGTCAGTCATACTGGTGCTCATGAACACATACATATAGGCACATAGATAGGTGAACCAACACATAGGTGAACACGGGCATTGCTGTTCCTTGGGAGTGGTTTGCACCACTCAAAAAACCACTAGAAGTGAAAGGCCTACTTCGTGCCGCTCTGACCACCCAATATGCAACCGTCTGAACACACCGTAAGACTATTTGAACAACTCCACTATAGCCGGACATCATGTTTGAATGGCGAGACACTCGATGCGCTCGTGATTTATAGTGTTTTATCCCTGCGTTCTGCCCAATAAGGCTCCTGCAGCCACCAGCGAACAATGGATAGTTTTTAAGAGAGGACGGCTCAGGTTAGGAATTACAAACACCTCTTTAATCCCTCTCCGAGGGACCATAAACGCAACAACCTGTCACAAGAAATGGCAAAAAAAAAAAGAAAAACCTCCGTGACCAATTTGCCAACCGGCTGCTGGAACAGTACACTAACGCTTCAGTGGCTCCGCTCGAGTGAGCCGCAGTGTTGCTAGGCAGAATACTGCGTTTTGTACTACTGACGGGCACAGTAGTCGGGCACACCTAAACTGTGATTGGTCATTGAGTTGAGTGGTGTGAGTGGTGTGATGGCAAACACCTGTGTCATTGACTACTGAGTTAATGTTGAGTGGTGTGATGGCAAACACCTGTGTCATTGACTACTGAGTTAACGTTCAAAGCTGTATAAAATAGTTTTGTCCTCTAAAAGAACTGTGTTCGTTTCGACAAGCCTTTCCAAAAACTAAGTTCCACTTTGTTTGGAGTATGCCGCAACGCATCACGTGTTTTCCGGCTGCAATTTACATGGGATGAAAGTCAAATCAAAGTAGCACAAGCCGATAGTATCACGGCCCCGGCATCGTTATCAAAAGGTTTTTTTTTTCCAGCAATTCCCAGGACCTTATACTGTATAATCTCCTTCTCCCCAGCCAGTGCGTATTTAAGAAATATACCCGGGACCTACTTCATTAAAATCACGTTAGAAATGTCACATAATATTGACTGTTTATGTCTTTTGAGCACTAAGATCAGGGCATGGACATATCCCTATAGGGTTACAGGGAAGAAAGTGGCCCTATCAGGAAGTGTAAAGAGTGGCTGGCTTATTTATTCTCTCTTTGGAATAAGTGCCGTGCGTGCTGCCGGGGGACGCTTTGAGCCCTGCATGCATGGGCAGAGGCAGAGAAAACCACCCACAGTGGGGTTCTGACTTTTAAGAAAACTAAAAACAAATATCCCCCGCCCCCTTCCTTCCCCTGCTGCTGCTGCTGCTATGGGTATAAGTCAAAGTATCTTTGGTTTGCGTGGAGAGAGCACTGCACAGAACCTCTGAGTTGCTAAAGCCGTATAATAGGGTATAAGAGTGAGATAAAGTAATGGAAAGACATTGGTATGCTCTGTGTTATATAGACACTGGCTCAGAACTAAATAAAACACTGAATCAAACACTCGCTAACAGTATATGGTTGGTCAAACTTTCTCTAAAGGCCTTTTCATAGTCTGGATTTTCAGGTGGTGAGGTGACCACCGCTCCGGTGGTGAGCTGACCACCTGGAGCTGAAATAACGTTGAGCGGTGGAGGTGGTGAGTAAAAACAGAGAGAAGGGCTGGAGCGGTGGCGGTGGTTTGCTCTTCACCGCGGCTCAGTGACGTCATGTTGTAGTTCGGTGGTCACCTAACCACCGAAAATCCAGACTATGTATGACTATGTGATACGTTTTGGCAAACGCCCTACATGAAGATGATATAAGTTGGTGTTGTGAATTATCTCTGGTGGACATTTCACCATTCCCTTGCATCCACAATGACACAGGTGTTTGCCATCACACCACTCAACTCAATGACCAATCACAGTTTAGGTGTGCCCGCCCCATATATAAGCCATCACTCACTCCCCAGCCCTCAGTCATGCCTCTTCTAGACGGCGACCATCTCCAGATAAAACGTCAAAGTCCCGTTGCGTCCCGTTTTGCCTGTTTACACGGAGAAGGGATAAAAAAAACGGCGTTCTCAAAGATTTCCACTCTGGAAGGTGGTTTCACTTTGTTGCGTTTTCACCTCCTGAGAACAACACCGTTCTCGTCTAAACGGACACCAGCAAACGATACTTTATTTTGCCGTTTTCTATGAACACCGTTCTGGTGTAAAGACCAGCTCAGTCTCCAGCCTTCACACAGTACCCTACAACAACACCACCACTCACTAAAGACCAGCTCAGTCTCCAGCCTTCACACAGTACCCTACAACACCACCACTCACTCCTCTGCAGTGTAAAGACCAGCTCAGTCTCCAGCCTTCACACAGTACCCTACAACAACACCACTCACTCCTCTGCAGTGTAAAGACCAGCTCAGTCTCCAGCCTTCACACAGTACCCTACAACAACACCACTCACTCCTCTGCAGTGTAAAGACCAGCTCAGTGTCCAGCCTTCACACAGTACCCTACAACAACACCACTCACTCCTCTGCAGCCGTGCGTCCTTGACCAATGTAAGCCTTTATGTTCTGTATTGACTTGATGTATTCTATGACTTACTGCCATACTATGATTGTTCACATTATGTTCTGCTGTATAAATGCCCAGTGTACCTGTTTATCCGTTCTGTTGCCATATTATGTTACATTAAGTTATATTTGATTTACTCGTCATTCATAATGGTCCTTTATTGTCATGCTATAGTTAATATGTATTCCATTTCTTATATCTTGCTTGTAGAAACCACGGTTTCATGGATTAAGGAGAAATAAACCTGCTATTCTGTTAAAAGTATACTTGGTGTCGGCCTGTGGCCGTGGCTCAGCGGTCCAGGCACCTTGGCTGGTATAATCCAGTCTGGCAGTGTGCCGCGGGTTCGACTCCCGATCCCGACGGCCTTTACTGCATGTCTTCCCCCCATTTCTCTCTCCCCATTTTCTGTCAGCCTACTGTCTGTCCCTCCATAAAAAAATATAAAATAAAGGCAAAAGCCACAACAAGTACTTGGTGTCACAAACTTCTCTCTCTCTCATCGGGGAAACTTGGGTGGTCAGCCCAGATCCAACAACACAACCAGCAGAGAATATTTAATAGTTGGTATATAAGACTATAAAAGTAAATACTGTATGCAAAATGTTTGCGCCAACTAGGTTTACAGGCCAAGCCGGACAGAGAAATCGATCGTCATCAGGAGACAAAAACAGACAAAGCTAGAAGGTTATACATTCTAGCTTTGTCTGTTTTTGTCTTTTTTTCCTCCTTGTCTGTTTTTTGTTTGTTTAATTTTCTTTTCTTCTTCTATAAATGGCATTCGTTTGTTTATATGTTGATTGTGATGCATAATATCTTCAACAGTATTTTTGGAATACGTTGAGATAAGGATAGGCACTAATAAGCTTTAAGCTTCTGCCTATGCCTTTTCGATCACTAAAAGTGTTTTTGTGTAATGTCTCCCTCTCTGAAAGATCGAAATAAACTATTCATTCATTCATTCATCAGTCTGAAGCAGTGGTTCTCAGAGTGGGGGCTGGGGACCCCCAGGGGGGGGGGTCCTTGAGGGGGTTCCAGGGGGTCCCCAGCCCAAATGGACCCTTACAGGTCTGTAAGGCAGAGCGTGCTCAAATCGTACTATATGGGGCCAAATGCATAAAAACCGTTCCTAAAAAAAAAAACCTTTAGGAACAACCGGTCTAAAGGACTGACAATTATTACTACAGGGAGAAGAAGACTCGACCCGGTTTGACCCAATAAACCCGTCCTTCACTCTTCACTCACGCTCCATGTACAGTATTTCTCTCACCGTAGTGTAAATCTCACTTCCCCCGCTTCATAAAACACCAATAATTTGCTCTCAGGGGGAGGGAAGGACGAGTTTGATGGCTGTTTACACAAGCCATTTCCAGAGTGGGCAGACAAGACAAGACAGACACAGTTCAACTCTCACTCTCCAGCACTCTTGTCAAGTGGGTGGCTCTTCTGCACACACTTGCAAAAAAAAAAAAAGGAAAAACGTGGCTGTGTTAACAGTTTCATCCTCCATGTAATATGAAGAGAGGGGTTTAGAGGGAAGGTGACAAGGACACAGAGGAGGGGGCAAGAGGGAAGTAGGGCTGTCACCATTACACATTTAAGTTGAGAATAGAATATAGAATATGGTAAGAAATGACTGACATTTAATAATTCTATTAAAAAAAATTAAAGAAAATTGTAACTGATCTTACGACGCGTCACAAAGTATCGTCTCCATATTTAAACTAGTTTTTTGTCTCCCCGTAATATCGCACTTCTTAATCAAAAGTGGTGAAGGATCTTTAAGATCCGGGTGGGATTGTATAAATATTGAACCAATGAAAAGTATTAACAAGAGCTCATGACTAAATAATAACTATACATTAACATCCACCAGACAGCGATGAAGTGTGCTTGTTTGCACTGCACCGGTATCATCTTATAGTTAGGTTCAGATGACCCACTTCCTTATTAATAAAAACAAAGCCCAGACCAGACACCTCCTCCAGGGTTTCCCACCCTCGGGTGCAGGGGTCAACTCGTCTCTGGGGCTTTATAACGAGGTCTGTCTGGGCGGAATGGGGTTAAGTGGTCTCAGCTTTGATTTGAAATGACCACAATGACATATCTGTCCAGTTAGTATACGTGTGCGACTGTGTGTGTGCCTCTCTTATATGTCTTAGGTTTCTGTGTCCATCCGTCTGACCCATATCTTGTCTGACCCATTTGTCATGTTCACCGCAAACATCAAAAATACATCTTTCCTCACTGCAATTGCATTCTTGCGTCACAATTTCTGCAGGCTAGAGGTTTGACACGTTTAATAATCAGAAATCACTTCCCCTCGACGTTTCTTTAGGGAGTTTTTTTATTTATTTTTAGGTCCTCACACGGTAATCGTCAAATCGCACACGTGTTAGGTCATTTTCCTCTACATGATTAAAGAATCTGATCTCAGGTCAAAATGGGTTAAATCCAAAAATCACAATTTCTGTAGGCTGTGTGATACAGTACTGTATGTTCTGTCAGACATTACTCCCTGTAGGCTGTGTGCGATACGTTCTGTCAGACATTACTGTGTGCGATACGTTCTGTCAGACATTACTCCCTGTAGGCATGTGTGCGATATGTTCTGTCAGACATTACTGTGTGCGATATGTTCTGTCAGACATTACTGTGTGCGATATGTTCTGTCAGACATTACTGTGTGCGATACGTTCTGTCAGACATTACTGTGTGCGATACGTTCTGTCAGACATTACTGTGTGCGATACGTTCTGTCAGACATTACTGTGCGCGATACGTTCTGTCAGACATTACTGTGTGCGATATGTTCTGTCAGACATTACTGTGTGCGATATGTTCTGTCAGACATTACTGTGTGCGATACGTTCTGTCAGACATTACTGTGCGCGATACGTTCTGTCAGACATTACTGTGTGCGATATGTTCTGTCAGACATTACTGTGTGCGATATGTTCTGTCAGACATTACTGTGCGCGATACGTTCTGTCAGACATTACTCCCCGTAGGCTGTGTGCGATATGTTCTGTCAGACATTACTGTGTGTGATATCTTCTGTCAGACATTACTCCCTGTAGGCCAGGGGTGCCCATTACGTCGATCGCGGTCGACCAGTCGATCGCACGCGCTGCGCAAGTAGACCGCTTGGCCCTGACATGAAAAAAAAAACAATCATCGAGTCGCCTCGGGCAGGCACGGCGTCGGCGGCTTTAAAACCCCCCACAATGCAGTGCCTTGTTTTCAAGTGTGGGGAACGTCGGGTCGACTGTTATGTTGTTAAACAAACAAATTAAAAGGATATCTATCCATCATTGTTCATATAGCAAGATGCGCGCGGCAAAGAAGCCTAAAACATATCACGTCCATGCAGAGTGGGAAGAAGATTATTTTTTCACAATGTCACATTCCAAGTCCAACTGCGTTTGCCTTACTCGAGCCCATCGCTACATTCATGTGCTTCCCATTCAGAAGCTGATGTTGATTCCATTGCCTCGAAAATAGCAACACTTTTTAACATGAACTCTTCTGCGTTGGAGAATGACATCATGGCACTGCAGGCTGACATACAGTTAAAGTTGAGCGCCCGCGATTGGAATTTACTCGTGAAGGAAAAGTATCCAAACATCAGGACTTGTGCAGCCTCGCTCACAGCGTTATTTGGCTCCACATATAAATATATGTGAATCAGCGTTTTCCCACATGAAGATAATTAAGTCCAAATATCGTTCCACGTTGACGGACGATCATTTGGAGGCCTGTTTAAGACTAGCTGTCAGCAGTGACTGTCCGGATTACGCAGCGCTGACGGACTCCATTCAGTGCAAGGCTGAAAGCAGTCATCTGATTAAAGGGATAGTTCAGATTTTTTTAATTTAAATTGTATGAAATACTTTCCATTAATATAGTGGTTGCAACTGTAGGCCTATTCATTGATTGCCAGAGTCCTGTGGTAGTTCTTCTCTGGTTGAGTTGAGTGCATTATTCCTTCATGTGATTGTGTATGCTTTTAATATTTGTAACATTTTATGAGCAATATGTTATTACAAATTTAAATTGATTGACATTATTACAAAGAGTAACTTTAACAAAATAAAGGTAAATAAATAGAATTGATTGATTGAAACAGTCCTAATGCCTTAATGTTATTTATTTTGACTATTTTAAGCAATGGGATAATATTTTTTTGGTTGGTAGATCACCTTGAGCTGGCAATTTTAAAAGTAGACCTCAAGTAAAAAAAGTGTGGGCACCCCTGCTGTAGGCTGTGTGCGCGATACGTTCTGTCAGACATTACTCCCTACGACCTTTGAGTGGGGAGTTTTTTTACTTCATCACCACTCGATTATCATCAAGCGAATGAACGGTCTGACACAAAGTAGGGAGTTTTCCTCGACCTTAACATTAGGGGGAATTCTTCCCTGCCCACCTCCTCCTCCTCCTCCTACTAGCCGGGGCACCTCCCTGAACAACACTAGAGACGTGAGCTATGTGTGCCTGCCTGCCCTGCAGGGTTGAATGATTATTTCTGTGGCTGTGGTGGTGGTGTGTTTGCTATGGTGCGGTGCCATTTTGTTGTGTGGTTGATGAGAATGCCAGCGCTGTCTGTCTGTCTGTGCCCAGGAATGCCTATAGGGCTGTTGTCATGGATATGACTCGGCTGGATTAGCATTAGTTATAATAGGGCCAAAAGGCCTGATTTATATACTCGGGTCGCACGGCGGTGTCGCACACGCCTATAAAACCTGGCCGATCTACAAGCTCACAGCGCGCCGCAAGCATGACGCCGCGTGAGCTTGTAGGTCGATGTTTTTTTTTTTTTAGGCCACGCGGCACGGCGTGCAACCTGAGTATAAATGAGGCGTATACCGATGCTCAGCCAATAGGACACGCGCGCGCGCGCGCACACACACACACAGTAAACACGCACACACACTGTAAACACAGGCTCATTCTTCAGCGTTAGCCAGGCAGATGGTGGGATGGCAGACCAATGCTTCCTCTCAGCGGTGTCTGATCTTCCTCAAATCAAGGGTATGTTAAAGCGATACGACCACTCTGGATTTCACTGGGCTATTTATTTTTTCCTCAGACAGATACTGCGCATGCCCCCTTAGCCCACCCGCTTTCAAAAATGTGTGTGTGTGTGTGGGGGGGGAAGGAGAGGACACACACTGCTCTGATTAACCCATTCTGAACTGAGATCAGATTCTAAAAATGTCAGTCGTTCAGGTCTGCTGACGAAAATGTCAGTCGTCAGCAGACCTACAAGCTCGTAGATCTCGTGCTATGTAGATCTGCTATTTTTCAATAGCTAAAGCATAACATGATGCCAACACGAAAATGGGTTCCCGTTCAGAATGGGTTAATATCCATTTGAATTCATAAGATTATTGTGACAGTTTAACTATACTTGCAACCTGGCTTCCCTATTTTGGGTATATGTCATTATTGCCCAAAATAATATCACTTGTGATCACTGTGAAGTGATGGGCGCACCTGGCAATGGTGTTGAAATGAAGCGTCATTTTGACTTTTAGAAGCCTTGCACATAATATGTGGCAGTCATATTCATTCATTGCAGATTCACTGCCACTATGACTGATATACACATTACGAGAGACATGAACGCAGTCCGTTTGCTGGTCCACAGATGCTACAGTATATACTTAGACTGGTACTACGTAGCGTACTGTCCCTCATGGAGTCTGGACGATGGGATCTATAGACTCCAGCTAAAATGTCCCCAACATAAAACAGAGGTGCAGAACAAGCCTTTAGTTTGGAGGAGAGGAAAGTTTGGTCAGAGGAGAACGTGAAGGACGGCGGGGGGGGGGGGGAGAGGGGAAGTGTTTGGAGTGGAGGGGCTGTTTTCATTCACATTTTCCACTGGGTCAGTTGAGAGAGAGAGAGAGAGAGAGAGAGAGAGAGAGAGGGGGGGGGGGGGGGGGGGGCAAAAAACAGACAGAGGAGGGGCTCGGGGAGACGGAAGAGTGAGCAAGAGAGAGAGATGGGAGAGATGGGTGAAAGAAAAGGAAATTGTGCAGAGAAAGACAGACAGACAGACAGACAGGATCAGGATCTGTTACTATATACTGTTCATCTCCATTTACCTCTCCTTCTCCATGCTGCACCTGCAATGTTTACTGTGTGTGTGTGTGTGTGTGTGTGTGTGTGTGTGTGTGTGTGTGTGTGTGTGTGTGTGTGTTCTCGCATATTCAAATCTCTCTCTCTCTCTCTCTCTCTCTCTTCCCACCCCCTTTGTCACTCTACCTTTCTGTTTTTCTGTTTTGTCTTGCCCCCCCCCCCCACACACCTCCTCCAGCTTCTCTGAAGCACTGCAGTGTGAAACCCATTGAGCAGTTGGTGTGCTGACTGACTGACTGACTGACTGACTGCCTGACTGACTGACTGACTGACTGACTGCCTGACTGACTGACTGACTGACTGACTGACTGACTGCCTGACTGACTGACTGACTGAATGACTGACTGACTGCCTGACTGACTGACTGACTGACTGACTGCCAAAGCTGGGTATAAAGCTTCATCTCGTCATGCTGTACTGTGTGTGTGTGCCGTTGCTTACAGCAGCTTAACCCATTCTGACCTGAGATCAGATTCTAAAAAAATGTCTTCTATACACCCTGACATTCTTCTGAAAAAGCTACGTTTCTATGTCAAGCCGTTCTTCGATTCTAAAAGAAAATAGCAGACCTATACAAGCGCTACAAGCTTGTATAGGTCTGCTTTTCCAATAGCTATAAAGCATAACATAATGCTATATAACACCAAAAAGAGGTTCAAACGCCCCGAAATGGGTTAAGCACAGAGATTTATACCAACGGCCCCAGCTGGGGTCTCTCTCTCTCTCTGCTCTGCTCATTTATACCTGCATGTGTCCCCGCGCCGCCCACACCTCGCTGACCCCCAAACGGTGACAAACACAAAGCCTCGGAGGTACTGTACCTACAGTATAAGAGGACGTTCTCTATGTGTAAGTCTACTGTATATATAAGTATAGCAGAGAGGCTCAGAGCTTGAATACCAAAAGCCTAATATCTCCCCCCCGGCCAAGTGGAATTCCCCTTTTAAGGCTAATGGATAACATGTTTGGCTTTAGTGTGCCTTCACGCATGGGAGACCCGGGTTCAAATCAATATATACAGTATATATATATATATATATATATATATATATATACATATATATATATATACACTCTTTAACCCATTCTGAACGGGAACCCATTTTGGTGTTAGCATCATGTTATGCTTTAGCTATTGAAAAATAGCAAATCTACAAGCTCGTAGCGCGCCACCGAGTGGCGCGCTACGAGCTTGGAAGGTCTGCTATTTTTAGAAAAATCGAAGAACGACTGACATTTTTAGAATCTGATCTCAGGTCAGAATGGGTTAATCAGACCAGTTGTGTGTCCAGTGGAAACCTCGTATGAATCTGATCTCAGGTCAGAATGGGTTAAGAACTTAAGCCCCATATATTTCATCATACAGTGAATAGAAATAAAGAAATGGCTCATCCACAAGTTCAAAACGCATGAACTGACGTGACGCATTGTGAGGATCGTCTCCGTAATTTGGGAAAATCTGACAGCAGTTGAATGGAGAGCTGACAACGAGAGAGAGAGAGAGCGTGGGAGGTTCTGGTGTTCCGTAACACAGGGGGAAGGAGTGTTCCGTAACACAGGGGGAAGGAGTGTTCCGTAACACAGGGGGAAGGAGTGTTCCGTAACACAGGGGGAAGGAGTGTTCCGTAACACAGGGGGGAAGGAGTGTTCCGTAACACAGGGGGAAGGAGTGTTCCGTAACACAGGGGGAAGGAGTGTTCCGTAACACGGGGGGAAGGAGTGTTCCGTAACACAGGGGGAAGGAGTGTTCCGTAACACGGGGGGAAGGAGTGTTCCGTAACACGGGGGGAAGGAGTGTTCCGTAACACGGGGGGAAGGAGTGTTCCGTAACACGGGGGGAAGGAGTGTTCCGTAACACGGGGGGAAGGAGTGTTCCGTAACACGGGGGGAAGGAGTGTTCCGTAACACGGGGGAAGGAGTGTTCCGTAACACGGGGGGAAGGAGTGTTCCGTAACACGGGGGGAAGGAGTGTTCCGTAACACGGGGGGAAGGAGTGTTCTGTAACACGGGGGGAAGGAGTGTTCCGTAACACAGGGGGAAGGAGTGTTCCGTAACACGGGGGGAAGGAGTGTTCTGTAACACGGGGGGAAGGAGTGTTCCGTAACACAGGGGGAAGGAGTGTTCCGTAACACGGGGGGAAGGAGTGTTCCGTAACACAGGGAGAAGGAGTGTTCCGTAACACAGGGGGAAGGAGTGTTCCGTAACACGGGGGGAAGGAGTGTTCCGTAACACAGGGGGAAGGAGTGTTCCGTAACACAGGGGGAAGGAGTGTTCCGTAACACGGGGGGAAGGAGTGTTCCGTAAC
>NC_137874.1:9441968-9456968 GCF_963924005.1 Protomyctophum bolini | reverse complement strand
AGAGAGAGAGAGAGAGAGAGAGAGAGAGAGAGAGAGAGAGAGAGAGAGAGAGAGAGATGCAGAGATAGAGGGGACAAAACAAGAGGGAGAGGGAGGGGAGGTGATGTGGATGGGATAATTATTATATGGGATAAAGTGTGACAAAACGCAAGAGAGCGTGCACTGCAGGTTGAATGTAAAAATCACACCCGTGTGAACTGATTGGTGGAACTCCCCCCACCCCCCTCCTCCTCTGTCTCTCTCTCTCTCTCTCATTAGCAGGCAACAGTGCAGCACTCTCTCTCTCTCTCTCTCTGTTTCTGGCACAACAGCACCCCTACTGGTGCTCATTAACGTCACACGGACACATAGGTGAACAACACATACAGTAGGTGAACACGGACATTGCTGTTCCTTGGAGTGGTTGCACCACTCAAAAATGATCGCAACGGCTGTGCAGACGATGTGTGTTAATATGTACCCATTGTCTCTTGTGTACACATACATACATACAAAAATAATAATAATAATAATAACATAATAATTATTATATAACACATTCCTAAAACACTCACATGGACACGCTCACTCATACACGTTCATTGTTGCGTTTCATTCTCAACTAAGGGACTGCAAGCCGTCGGCTTTCTTGCATTTATCCTTGTGATATTGAATCATGTAAAACTATGTGCATTTTTCTGTACATGTAAACATTGTCAATAAACATATCAATCAATCAATCAATCTCTTCTCACGTACTGTATGTAGAGTCAAACAATGGTATAACTGAAGAGTTGCCTTGCTGTATTGTTAATAAAGAAATGTTCAGTGGAGATTTATTTCCTACAGCACACGCGCACGCTCACACACACACGCGCGCGCACACACACACACACACACACACACACACACACACACACACACACACGCACACACACACACTACAGTATGTCGTGTCGTGTTGTATTGACAGCTCATGTAAAAGTGTGAAAAAACAGGAAAGTCTTTCTAAATGATTATCTTTGTCCCGCGGTCACACTGGCCCCAAGCAGCCCGGTCAATAAAACCCTACGCATACACTAAAACTACAGATCAATAATAATTCTTCCGCGGTGTCCCACTGGTAACCCAGCGACTCATAATTATCGGTTAAAAACCCCACACAGTATACATACAGAGTACTGTCGGTCTAAACGCTCCGTTCCACCAGGATCCTCGTTAGAGAGAGACACGGGGGGGGAAGACAAGTGACTCGGCCGCCATATCAATAAAGAATACCAGTAAATGACATCAGCAGCTGTCATCTTAATGAAACAATGACAGGACGTCCTTGTTGATGGCGACGAACGAGCGCGCCACATGGTTTGGGAGACACACATCAAACGGTTACACACCAAACAGACTTTCTCGGCTCCACCACGAGTCAAGATTAATGTTCTGCATGCGCGGCTCTCCCCCTGTTGCGCTGTTGTGATTTCTGTGAATATCGATACTGCAGGCGGGGGCCGACCAATCACTGGGAAAAACACTAAGGTCGTGTGATGATACGTAAAATAATGGTCATGGTGCTTTCTTATTTTTTTTAGTCTTAGTCCTAGTAGTGTACAAAGCAGTAGTAAGGTTGAAATCATTTTTTTGCAAGTAGAAATTAATGCGTGTCTTAGAGGGAGTGCAATTTGTGAGATTTTCAAGTTAAACTGGGCAAGCCAATTACATCGTTTGTACACAGTATGAACCCCCAAACGCGAAATAATGCGTTTCTGATTATGAGTTTAAAATGTGGATGCTGTTTCGGGTTATAATAATAACAACGATTGATTGAAAGCACATTGTTGAACAGAATCAATGATGACATATTCTACTGGCTCGCAGCTTTTCTGCACAACAGTAACAGTGTGCAATGTTTGAAAAATGTATCTGAATTAAATTCACACTTAAGGAACATTCTAAAACGTATAATGATTTTCAACATTCGGTAACTTTAAATAGACATTGGGCTTCATTCACAAAACTTTTTGTGAATTCACAATTTCTCCCATACTTTTGCTCTTGAGAAAAGTGCAAACAAAAAACAACAACGAGGGATTGGTGAACCGTCGCGTGCCCCGCAGGTGCACCAGAAGACGAATGCCAACTGTTCCTACAGTGGAACGTACGACTACGTACGTACGTGCGAGTTCATGTCGATTTGCATATGCACTGTAGACACCTTCACAAGCTCTGAAATAGAGGCTTTTGTTGAGGTGCAAGGCTGAAAATAGAAATGCAACTGACAGCTGGGAACAATTCTTTTGGCAATAAATTAATAACGCCGCTACCGCTGACAGGAGGAGCGGCAGACGCACCACTCGTCAAGAGTCACAAAGAAATGGCTCTGCTTAAAATTTAATTTGACCATGGGCTATACGAAATGGCAGACTGAAACTGGGCCGGTATATTGTCGTCAATAAAGCATAAGGGAAGGCACATCTTTCTGATACATCTATCGACCCCGAGAGGGGGAATGCAGGTGTCTCGGCAGCAACACAGCAGACGCCAGGTTGAACAGGAAGGGCGCACAGTGAGAGCAAAAGAAAAACAAGATAGTTAAGATTCTTTCACTAAACAACGGCAATGCATCACTGAACTAATGTATAAGTCTATCAACAGTCATCCTACAAGTAGTAGTAATTGACAACATGAATGAATGAATGGGTGAATGAGTATGGGTGAGATGGTATACAGTAAATATACCAGCAGTAACAAATGAAATAAAGTGAGCAGTGATGCTATAAAGTGGTGATTGGTGCATTGGGAGTCATCAGAGACAGTCAGGGCCCTCCCTATCTTGCGCCCACCCCTTACCCATTATCACTAAACTCTTTTGCCATGTTTTACCATTTTTTGAAAAACCCTTAAAAATTGTTCAAACGGTCGATGCACAAGTTCACAACGTGTCGATGTGGATCAGCAAGTTGAACGTTTTCAAAAACGTTTTTCAAATAGTAAAAAAAAAAAAGGCAAATAAGTTTAGGGATAAAGGGCCATCAGTCTATACTATAGTATAGTTAAATGAACCAAATCAAATTGATCGATTATGAATAAAACAACTATCAATGCTTATCAACCAAGAATGTATAACTGCAGCCCTAATGTGCAATGTGACTCAGTAGTAGAAAGACGTGTGGGCACCTATTCCAGCCTACTACTGAGCTGTTATGTAGGTCAGCACTACTATATATATATATATATATATATATATCGGTCAGGCTATAGTCAGCACCAACCTCTTATACAGTAGCACACTGCTTCCCGAAAAAACAATTCTAACCCATTTTTCACCCGGTGCCAATTTCCTTAGGCTGTAACCCTGCAGAGCGCTACTCTCTGTCAACCTGGGGAGAGCCCCGAACAGGCCGCTTTCTCATCACCCGATATAGGTGGAGAGTTTCCCCGGTGGGACGTATAGCGCGTGGAATTAAGGAACAACGTTATTCAAACCAGTTCATTCCATTCCCAGTATAGGGAAGGCAGAGGCAGTATAGAGCGTCGCAGTCCCTCCCCCTTTCAGAACGACGAGTGGCCCAGGAATTTCTTTAAGTATTTATTTAAAGACGGTTACGCCGCGGACAAAGCCAACTCGGATCGTGACAAATCATGACACAATGTTTTGGGCCGATCAAATAATTTATAAGAAGAAAAACTAAACAAATAGTGTTGTCTCCTGCCTTTATTTTCTTCTTTCTAATGATTTGATTGGCTCTATAGAGAGACCAGGATTACTGCATGATCTTTGTGAGGGTATACCTATACCTATACCCCAGGGGAAACGGGGAGAACATGCAAACTCCACACAGAAAGGCCCTTTCGCCAACCCCGCCTATAGGGTATGGTCGCCGATGACGTGGAGGAGAGAACACGCACACATGCACGCACAGAGTTATGGGGAAATATAACAAACATGCCCACACACACACACACACACACACACACACACACACACACACTGATGGGAGTAGAAACTCAGTTTTCAGTTCTATGAAACGTACGCAGGTCATGAATTATAACACAAACCAGTTGGTGGCTCACAGAGAAGAGGGGGGGGGGGGGGGGAGAGAGAGAGAGAGAGAGAGAGAGATGATTGTGTTGTCATGTGGGGGGGGCCTGTGTGTGGTGAGGAATATCTAACCATCCGCAATAAACTGTCTGCCTTAATTGGTTCATTGTGAACACCTTAACAAGTAATACACCTAGAGATAGCCTTTCATTTTAACATAGACCCCCCCCCCAACACACACACACACACACACACACACACACACACACACACACACACACACACACACAGTAGTGGGGCGTCTAATACCGTCTCTACAGTGTAGTAGAGAAGTGGTTCGGTCAGGCAGAGGGCACTAAGGGCAGCACAAGTCAACTGGAATGAGATGAGATGAGAGGGAGGGGGGGGGGGGGGGGGGAGAGAGAGAGAGAGAGAGAGAGAGAGCAGAAAAATAATAATGACTGGGAGGCAGCAAAAAAATATTCAAGCATTTTGGATGACGTCCCAACTCCCAACCCGGAAATGACATCGAACGTTGCCCAACAGATGATCGGTTTTGATCATGATTTATTTGATCAATAAAGTTCCGTCCTTTTATTAATCTCCGTCGTGAGCACCGAGCGTCACTATTTGAGAGGACGGAGACCTCCGTTTATGCCGCTCAGGGTGTTAAGACGCGCAAAGAAAGGGCCCCCTGTGTCTCCATAGGGAACCACTGCTGGTCGTCATCTGTGTCTCCATAGGGAACCACTGCTGGTCATCAAATTAGTTCTGTTTGGGTGAACTATCCCTGGGCTGCCTCTCTCTATCTCACCCCCTCTCTCTACTCCCACCCCCCCCCCCCCCGCTCCCCCCTCTCTACCCCCACCCCCCCCTCCCTCCCCCCACACCCCCTCCCCCCAGGCGTGCAGTAGTTAATAGTCTCTGCTGTGCTACAGCGCTCACAGTCTCTTCACAGTGACCTGAAAGCAGCACCTACAGCAATTACACCGTTTAAGCACGCTGCTTTTCTGCCAAATCGCCAGGTTTCCATGGCGAACACAGTGAGTGTTGCCAATCCAATATTATAGGCTGCTAATAATAACAATATATATTTTTTTATAATAGTCCGATTTTTACGGGGGCCGGTTTCGAATTGCAGCCGTCCACAGGTGCCAAGGAGTCAAGGGAATTGCCTGTCTTAACTTTACTAATTCAACGAATGTTTATTGGTAATGGAGGGCTTGGCTAATGAGATGAGTCAACGTATTCAAATGTGCATTTTAACCTGCATGGTCTTACTGTATGTACATACTGTACATAATCCTACCATTCTCATACATACAATACACTTTATTGTACATCTTTTTCTTTTTAATTAACGTTATTCCGACCAGTTCCTCTCCCCAGGGAGAGGTAGTTTAGAGACCAGGATTTTACTGCATGTTTTTGTGAGGGTACCTAGGGGGACACGGGGAGAACATGTGAGGGTACCTACCCTAGGGGACACGGGGAGAACATGTGAGGGTACCTACCCTAGGGGGACACGGGGAGAACATGCTAACTCAACACAGAAAGGCCCTTTCACCAACCCCACCTAGGGTATGGGCACTGATAACACAGAGGAGAGAACACGCCCCCCAGCGGGAATTGAACCCAGGACCTTCTAGCTGTGAGGTGACAGCACTACCGACTGTGCCACTTTATTGTACATCACATTTCCCCCTCTGATAACCTCACAGTCCTGTGACCCGACTCCGCCATGGGGGCGGTATTGATTCACAACACAGCCTCCATCTGGGATCGCCTGCCGCAGTATAGTGTGGTGAACCGAACCGAACCGCGGTTCGGACCAATCAGCGGCAGCTATATGGGGCGGGATCTGCCAATCACCTGCCAAGCAGCTTGAAAATATAGGGCCCGCCTTCTTCAGCGATTGGGCTACACTTCTGTGATGCCAGATGGAAGTAGTTTGTGAAACGGTGGGGGCGGAGCAAGCTTCTTCAATCTGGAGTCGGGTTAGTGCAGCTTTTACACCCATTCTGACCCGAGATCAGATTCTAAAAATGTCTTATACATCAACTCAATGAGTTGCATTGGTGTTCATTACCTTTAAAACTGTCTACGGTCTACCGTCTACATTTAAAACAGCCACTCTTTCCTCACTGCTGCTGCTGGCCTGCTAGGCCCTGCTGCACCGACAGCTTATCTGTAGGTATTGTATGAGGAAACAATTGAGGATTGACAGTTTCTTGAGGTCTATCCAGCTTACCCGAGAGAGAACCCCCCTCTCTGTATAAGTGGCAATCATGTCACTCACATGCCACTCACATGAAATATTACTACAGTAGATGGACACATTGGACAGGTGCTATGTGTGCCACAAGACAAAATACCCACAGCTGAAAAGAAACTTTCAGAATCATGCAATTGTCCTTCGACCGCGCAAAAGGGGACATAATGGCTGGTTTTGCCAAATTAGAAGAGCATGCTAAGGTTGAGCAATCCGTTCAGTTGTTGTCAAAAGAGATGATTTCTATACAGTTACAAAACTCCCTTCACAATGTTATTGAACTCTCTCTCTCTCTTTCCCCCCTGCCATCTATAACGATAACCACAGGCATGCATTTCACAAGATAGATTTTTGTTGAATCTGTTGTTTTTTTGCGAATCTTCTCTCTCCCATCTCCAATCCTCACAAAATAGAATAGGAAGATCGACACACATCACTCTGTCAAAGTTCAAAGATTTCCCAATTATGCCAATTCCCAAATTAATGTTCCCCCATAACTAAGTGTAGTTCCTGTCAATGTTGGTCAAGAGGTCTCTACTCCACACAAGGGCAGCATGATGCTGGACCATAGTGTGGCAAGTGCTGTGGAAGTGAAGGGTTCTTTTTGAGGGGCACCAGCCCCTCCTATATGGCCAGCTTTGAGGGTCTGTGTAAACACAAAACATTGTAAACGGAAATACTGAAGACACAACGTGAGGATGCAAATTGTGATAGGCCAGAATCAGATGATGCATGATGACGTATGACGATAAGGGTGCCCCCGAGTCACTTCACAACTCATCAGTAACCGGTTTACAAATCAGGCATTGCAATGCCATCAAGGCCCAACAAAATAGATTTCCGTTGACTAAATCAACTGTAGATTTATAATCTACAACTAAAATCTTAAAAAAAAGAAAATGCTTTCCCTCCTAGTCCTGCTCTCTGCTCAACAGACGCCCCACCAACCTGCAGCAGACACTACAGAGGAGCAGAGAAAGCCTTCCCCTAATTTACAAATCTTTGGAAAAAAAAAATAATAATATTCCTGTGACCTTTTTGATACTTGCTTTTAACCAAAAAACTCCGTTAAGCTTGTCGCCTGTGAAGTCGCAGCCAGATGTGTGACAGACAGCCTCCCCTCGCCGCAGAAAATGGGGCACCCCTTTACCCCCCCCACACATCACACGCACGCACGCACGTGTGAGCATAAAGCTGGCTTGTGGTTTGAGAAAAGGGTAGAAGTGGAGTTGACGATTAAACCTTAGACTGGGAGGTCTGGTTTGGGATTTGAAGCAAGGAATCTTTAGACTGGAACAGGCTGTTGGTGCAGCGAAACGGTTGCATTGTTTACAGAGATCTCATTTAAAGACATTAGCCGTCTTGTAATTGCCAAACCAGTCGTTACTATCAATGTCCTTACAGAAACAAGGAATAATGAAAGGGATATTGTTTCTAATCATTATTTAATTAATCCTAAGTATCGCGGTGAACCCTATGCACACACTGTATAGCCTGTTCCCACTGTGACGGTCGGAACATTCAGCAATTTGACATTTATCATCGTCTGGGAGGACTCGAGAGGTTGTTTACACAGACGTTTTATTGTGATGGATAGCGGTTTCGTTGTTGTGGTTCAGGTTGCGATTATGTGTGCGTTGTTTTCTCTCCCTCTCGCAATAAAATACATTTCTCCCGTGGAAATCATCAAAAGTACACCTTGACCTTGGCGGGTCTCTCAGGAGTCAGGACTATCGTTGCCCCAGGCAGAGGATTCATCCTTTCAAAATTTCAGTCTTTTAAACGGAGTGGTGCTAAAGGGGGGGGCAGCCATCTAGATTAGGACATGGTTGGTCTTGGTCTGTATATGCATGTCCCCACAAACCTAGACCAATGGCAGCGCCAATCACGCTGGCACAGGCATACAGCGAACCACACATGGCTCGGCCGATGCTGCTACGCCAATCACAACTCAGGAACCTTAACAGCCTTGCTGCTATTGGCACACCACACTCACGATGGTTAGCACATCCTTGGTGATGTAAATATAGTAAATGGTGCATATTTACACTATACCAGTGCCTTCCTCCAAAGTGCTTATATGCGATATGCATTGCATTCACTCATGGACGACAGAGGAAACCATGCAATACACCAACCTACTCATCGTGAGGGGTTAAGGGTTCAGTGTCTTGCTTAAGGACACTTTGCCACGTAGTTCAGAATCAAACCGGGAACCTACCGATTCCAAGGCGGCCGCTCTACCTCCTGGGCCACTGCCATACGGTACTGTACAGTATATGCATATCACTGTAGCTCTCCCTCATGTAAACGGATGTGGGAAGGCAACTCTCACACTACAGAAAGAAACATGTTTTCAATTTAGATTTTAAGATACAGGGGATTCAAGCTAATTAGCGAGATAACTGCTCATGAGTTTAGCTATGACTGAAAGCCGAGGGAAGCTAATAAGAAGAACGCAAGAACTGCACTTTCATTCCGAACAAAAGGAGAAAAAAAAAGAAAGAGAGAAAACAGTTGTACGGAAGCCAAGGTTTACTTCCTATGCCTGTAGATAAGATCACATCATGATATTTTGGGGGTATTAACCCATTTTGCGCGGGAACCCCTTTTGGTGTTAGCATTACGTTATGCTTTAGCTATTTAAAAATAGCAGATCTACAAGCTCATAGCGCGCCAACGAGTGTTGCGCTACGAGCTTGTAGGTCTGCTATTTTTGAAAAATCGAAGAGCGACTGACATTTATTTATAGAAGACATTTTTTTAATCTGATCTCAGGTCAATATGGAAAACTGTCAGGATGTAGAAGACATTTTTAGAATCTGATCTCAGGTCAGAATGGAAAACTGTCAGGATGTAGAAGACATTTTTAGAATCTGATCTCAGGTCAGAATGGGTTAACTGGGTCACGGTCAAAAAGATCCTAGATCTGACAGCCGCCTCTCTATGTATGAAGATCTGACCGACCGAAACGTTGCTGCTTCAATAAAAGGCCGTAAGCGAAGACAGTGTGCAGGATTCCAGATTTTTTTCCATCTCTTTCAGTTCATTCGCCCAATGCACCTGTCCCTTTGTAGGATGTGCATAAGGACCTTTTTCTTCACAAAAAAGATCAACTTGGATCTTCGGTCTGTCACTATAGTTATTCTTATTGCGGTTCCAGCAGTTCCTTGCCCATTTACAAACCTGTGATCACTTCTCCAATCAACCTGCTCCCTTTAAAACTGGACTCATTCCACACACACACACACACACACACACACACACACACACTGCCAGAACATTCTTCGTGTTTTCCCTCGTGTTCCTTGTAGTTCCTCTGTTACTCTGATTTCTGTGTCGTGCCTAGAGAGGTTTAACGCATCCTGGACTTTCTGCTTTTGGGGTTATTGTAAGTTTTGGACAATCTGTTGACTTTTGGGCGTTTGTACTTTTGAACAGTTTGCTTTTTGGACGTCCTGATTTTTTTGCTGTTTGAAGTGCTACTCTCTGCTAAGCTTTACTTTTGTTTCATTTAATAAATAAGTTAATTTGAACTTTCCTGCTTGTGGCTCTTGCATTTGGGTTCCATCTTCTGCCTACCGTGACACAGGCGGAAGCGAGGTCGCTTCTCGCCCGTCTTACTGGTTATATTGTTGCTGTGTATATCTCTCTCTCTCTCTCTCTCAAGCAACCTGAGAAAGCAGATGACTGCCCACCCAGAGACAGGTTCCATTCATTCTCATTAAAGCAGAGTTGTTCCTTGACGCCAGCTCCAAGTGCTTGTTTCATGCGGACAAATTGTTCATATCGAGTATGAAATGGGGCGGTTCAACTTTCTATTTGGCGTTAGAAAATAAAAACGTTTACAGAGCCATCGAGGCTATTTTATTACTGTGGCTGTAAATGCAGGTGTGCTGTGAGATTTTGACTTGTGCCTTGAGCACAAACACTGTGAAAAGCAGTGCTGTGGAGTCATCAGATGGCCATATTTCACCAGATACCAAGTCTCTCTGCATGGCTAGCCCAGGAAAAGCTCCAGGAGCTAGAGCTACTGTAGCATGAAGCATGGCTACTTTTAACGGTTGATATGAAAAAGCTGAAATTCTAAGATTGCGTTTGGGCTGACGCGATATAGAGACGAATTAGGCTGGCCCCATCGCTGGCTCCTTGTGCCTCACACACAGATGTGCGCACGCACGCACGCACACACACACATTCGCATTTGCACACATGCACACATGGCAGCTTTAGCATGATGTACACGAACATACGCGCAAACATGCAGACATGCTCCCACCCTCTCTTCCTGCATTCCTCTCCGCTCGTCTGAGACACTTCCAGTAAAGACCACCAGCACTTCAGAGAGTAATCCCCCCCACCCACCCTCCCTCCACCCACCACTACAGAATAATCCCCCCACCACCACTACAAACTATACACAACACCATCTGACAAAAACATGCTCAGCCATAAGCATTCTCCAGAAGAACACACACACAACACCATGATCTTCCCCCAATGGAAATAATTAAAGACCCTATGATGACATGCAAAAATGGGGGACAAATATGGTTTTCATTTCCCCCAAAATAGAGCGCAAATAGATCTACAAACTTGTGTGCGGTGCAGTGTTTGTTTTTGGCAGCAAATCTCCATTTTAGTTTAGTCATAGTCTTTGGACTGAAACTTCATTTAGTTTTAGTCACATTTTACTAGTCACCTGGAATGTCTTAGTGTAAATGTCATGAGATTTTAGTCGACTACATCTACAGGTGATTTAGTCGACTAAAATGTATTTTGGCAGGCCTTGATGTTTTTACACTTACTAACTTGCTGAAAATAGCAGATCTGCTATTTTTCAGCATGCAACCAAGTGTAGAATGACCCATCTCTTGTCCACTAGTCCCCTTCCTAGCATTTTAGTTTTTAGCTGTTGACGAAATTGTCAATACATTTAGTCTTAGTTTTAGTCATCATAGCTTAGTTTTCATTTACCGGTAGTTTCCATTTAGATTTCGTCAGTGCAAAAAGGTAGTCGACGAACATTTTTTGTCCTAGTTTTAGTCGACGAAAACAACACTGGTGCGATCGATGCGACGCATCATTTCGACATAAAATAAGGCTTGAATTATTCAAACCAGGAAAGAACGGCAACACTTTTCCCAGACGATATCTAGTGTCATATCACAATATGATACACATGGTGGCAGAGAGAGAGAGAGAGAGAGAGACCTTCGTGGTGCTGAAAGGGTATAATGGATATCTGACCATGATAATTCATTATAAGGAGGTGTGACAACCCTGGGGGGGGGGGGGGGGGGGTGTCCTGTTTCCTAACGTTCTGATTGTGTTCCAGAGTGATTAGAGGCGGAGCGTGCAGTGTCATGAGACGCTTTCAGGCTACCTGAGGTGATGACAGCTATAGCTTACCACAGTGGTTCCCCCAGGGGTCCTTGAGGGAGTCCCCATGCAGCTGAATGATAGTTTGGAACCAAATGGTCCCCTTATGGGTCTGTAACTCTTGAGTGTACAAATGGAACCCTTAAGGGGTCCATTTGGCTCTCATGTGTACACTCTCAGAGTATCATCCAATCAAGTGATGAACATAATGTGTCACTTTTGGAAGGTCAGTAGACCGAAAGCTTGCTAAATAAATAAATAGTGTAATATAAAGAGTGTGCAGAGCGTCCCTTTATTTTTCTCAGACACTCTCACGAGTTAAATTAACAGTTAAATTAAATTTTACAATATAAATTGGGGTCTCAAGAGATAGAAAATTAAATTATTTATTTATTAATTTAATTAATTAAATGCGAGTCTGTCCGTAGCCTGTTACATGTCAAACTAAGGGTCCTTGGAATGAAAATAGTTGAAAATCACTGCTAGAGCTGTAAAAACCTTCTCTTATGGGGGGGTCCCCGGCATATCTTAATTCTAATGTCAATGTGGGGGTCCTTGACATGAAAAAGTTTGGGAACCACTGTTTTTAGGCTACCTGAGGTAATGACACAGCTAGCTTACCAGCAAGCCACTGCTATTTACAATCGCCTCCTCAAATCTGTTAATAATGACAAAACTGCCACTCACTCTAAGAGCGAGTGAGTTGCAATTGCGGGCATCGCAGATGTCCTTCTGACGGAGTCCGATTGGCTGTCAATGTCACATCGCTCACCAGTTGTTGTTGTTGTCGTTATATGGGTGTGGACTCTGCCCAGAGCCCTAGAGTATAGACAGAGTTGCGACATTGAGTCACGCGAGCCCATATACTCCAATGCACTGGACTGGACTGGCCCCATGTGAAAGTGAACGGAGTTGTCGTAACTCTGTCTTACTCTATGGCTCTGGACTCGGCCCATCCACTTCAGTTAGAAGGATTTTCAAAACAACATATTTACAGTTATCGTGCGGGCCCTATAGAGGGGTTGGTGGTAAATGTCCCGTTGAACAAAAAACAAACTCAAAATCACATGCCTTTGACTGCTTTTGTTGTTTTGAGTGACATCTTTCCAACGCCCCTTTTCTTTTGTCACTTAAAAGAGAATACAGGACAGTATAGAAGAGAAGAAAGGAGTGGATGTGAGAATTGCAGTAAACAGACGCTTGCAGTTAATTTCCGAAGCAAAGGCAAGGCCTTGGTGTGTGTGTCCTTCAGTCTCCCCCCCACCCCTCTCTCTCTCTCTCTCTCTCTCTCTCTCTCTCTCCCTCTCTCTCTCTCTCTCTGTGTCTCTCTCTCACAGTCCCAGCAGAGTCCCAGTCCTTGTAGCGCTCCACTCATCTGCCTCATCTCTCGGTTTGTTTATTATTAGTTCCCCTGTGTCTTCTCTGACTTCCCTCTCTCTGTGTCTCTGGTTCATTCTCTCTCTCTCTCTCTCTCTCTAAGCCCTCTTTACGTACTCCTCCGCTCTCTTAATGTCTCCTTTGTTTCCCCCATTCCTTCTCCCAGTCGAGAGAGAGAGAGAGAGAGAGAATTTTTTATTTTTTCCTTTATTAACTTACTGGGCCTACTTACTAGGGGATTGCAGCAATACGGCAACAATATACAATATCACACACACCTCAAACCATTAAAAAGAGAGAGTGAGTTCAATGAATTACTATGTTAAGTCAAACCCCCTCAAGATCGTCCACTGTTCCGTAAAATCGGCGCGCTCAACCCTGAGGCTGGTCGCCACCTAGCCTGGAACTCACCTATGCTTTCTAATGGCATAGGCAGCTCCCTGCCGGCAGAAACTGTGCGCAGCTGCTGGACATGAGACTAATTAATTAGAGCGACAGAGAGAGAGAGGAGTGTGTGTGTATACGGGTGTGCGTGTGCGCGTCAATTTAACAAAGGTGCAGACGATCAGAAATCAGCAGAGAGTGATCGACGTTTGCGCTGCTCTATGCCGTATTGAAGTGGACTCGGACCCAGACTTTTTTTTTTCTTCCTGGAAATAAAAACGTCTGGGGTCAGTGTAGGTGTGTGTGTGTACACGCCAAAGACAACTTCTGACGATTTTCTTGTTTTTTTCGAGTGTTTTTAGTTTTCACACTAGACGGCGCTCTTCGCCAACATATGATTCACCGTTTGAGTCTCATTGAGACCAGAAACCAGGAAATCACGTGGTCGCAAAAACACAGCTCGCTTCCTGTCGCGTTCCACGTTCCTCGTCCACCGGCATTTTCGGCGAAAAGGAGAGCCCCTCCTATATACAGATTCGTTTGTTTGTTTTTACTTTTCCTTAGGCAAACATTAAAAACGCCATTGACAATGGACAGAGTTTAATGTTGACTTTGTCTGTGTTTTGTTTTGTCCTCAATATTGTACGACGATAAGAGCGCCCCTCACTTCACACTGGTGTGATTCATTTAGTTCGCAAACGCACCGGAAAATGTTCCGTGTTCACCGACGGTCGGGGGTGAGATTGTACTGGAGATAAATGTCCTGTGACTACAGTAAGGACTACAGTAAGGACTACAGTAAGCATATACGAAACATAAAAGCTGGGGCAGTGGCTGGTAATTTATGATTTATGGCAGTAAATCAGTTAATGGGTTAATCATCTAAACCTACTTAAGAGAGATTAAGACTGTTATTGGTTTTAAATATCGGTTTCGTAATACTGGAGTGTCCTTACAGTGGGACACACTGGAGTGTCCTTACAGTGGGACACACTGGAGTGTCCTTACAGTGGGACACACTGGAGTGTCCTTACAGTGGGACACACTGGAGTGTCCTTACAGTGGGACACACTGGAGTGTCCTTACAGTGGGACACACTGGAGTGTCCTTACAGTGGGACACACTGGAGTGTCCTTACAGTGGGACACACTGGAGTGTCCTTACAGTGGGACACACTGGAGTGTCCTTACAGCGGGACACACTGGAGTGTCCTTACAGCGGGACACACTGGAGTGTCCTTACAGCGGGACACACTGGAGTGTCCTTACAGTGGGTCACACTGGAGTGTCCTTACAGTGGGACACACTGAAGTGTCCTTACAGTGGGACACACTGGAGTGTCCTTACAGTGGGACACACTGAAGTGTCCTTACAGTGGGGGACACTGGAGTGTCCTTACAGTGGGACACACTGGAGTGTCCTTACAGTGGGACACACTGGAGTGTCCTTACAGAAGTTACAGTGGGACACACTGGAGTGTCCTTACAGAAGTTACAGTGGGACACACTGGAGTGGAGCGAGAGAGAGAGCAAAGAGGAGAGAGAGAGAAAGAGAGAGAGTGAGAGAGCGAG
>NC_137874.1:9429468-9439468 GCF_963924005.1 Protomyctophum bolini | reverse complement strand
CTCTAAGAGTGTACACATGGAACCAAATGGACCCTTATGGGTCTGTAACTCTAAGAGTGTACACATGGAACCAAATGGACCCTTATGGGTCTGTAACTCTAAGAGTGTACACATGGAACCAAATGGACCCTTATGGGTCTGTAACTCTGAGATGGGTCTGTAACTCTAAGAGTGTACATAATGGTTCCATTTGTACACTCTCATAGTTAAATTAACATTGATTTTACAAAATAAATTGGGGGTCCCAGAGATAGAAATGCAGTGAAATGGGGGTCCGTAGACTAAATGCATGTCAAACTGGGGGTCATTGAAATTAAACGGATTGAGAATCACTGCTACAGTAGAGCCGTAAAAATCTTCTCTTATGGGGGTCCCTGGCATATCTCTTCAAGTGGGGGTCCGTGGGCTAATGAGTGTCAATCTAGGGGTCTTTGACGTGAAAAGGTTTGGGAACCACTGCTTTATAGAAGACATTAGAATCACGATTTTTCAAAAAATATCAGACCTTACAAGCTCGTATCCGCTCTAGAGTCTAAAACAGGGGTGCCAGGTTTAATTGACTGGGTACTGAATGCCAGCCAGAGCAGGCAGCCAGACAGACAGACAGACAGACAGACAGTGAGACAGACAGACAGACAGACAGACAGACAGACAGACAGACGGGGGGGGGGGGGGAGAGAGAAAGAATGCTCTGTCACTGGTTGGCCGGGGCTCAAGCCGACACCTTGGCAAGTTCACAGCCATTGTTGAGGGAGATTAAATAATATGAATATGAACAGGTTGTTGTCTTTGCCCCGCCACCGCGTGACGCCTTTCCTCCAGGCTAAAACGCCGCAGCGGCCCGCCGCCGCTGCACCGAGGTTCACAGAGTTTCCCCGGCTGGGCCAGGAGTCTGACTCAGCCCTCTCTTATGGGACGCCCGGGGGGCCCTCTCTGCCTCCGTTCTGACCCAAAAACACTGTCTCACTGTCAGCCAGGGTTAGGGGGGGGGGGGGGGCAGCCTGCCAGGCAGGGCAGCCCGCCAGGCGTTCCTCCTCCTCCTCCCAGCGATGATCCCTCTCTCTGGTCGATCAGCGAGCCGTGCCAAAACATCGGCTGCACCGAGGTCAGCCAACCGAGCCCCGCTCGGAGAGTCACCCGGGCGCCTCAGATCTGGTCATTGTGGTGCAGCCAGCGAGCCAAGCGGCTCGCTTTAAGATACGGTCGCAAATGTGCACCCGCTGAACCAGCCGAGTAATTGACGTGATGTGAGGGGGAAGTGAGGGATTTCAGACGAGTTCTTGTGTTTCCATAAGTTGTGAATTCATTCAGCCAAGCCAATTTGGTCTCGTTAGTCGACATTCTAGTCAGCTGGTTGGGGCCAAACCACCAACCCTCTCTCCCACTAAGCTCTCCAGTCCTCGTTAGTCGACATTCTAGTCAGCTGGTTGGGGCCAAACCACCAACCCTCTCTTCCACTAAGCTCTCCAGTCCTCGTTAGTCGACATTCTAGTCAGCTGGTTGGGGCCAAACCACCAACCCTCTCTTCCACTAAGCTCTCCAGTCCTCGTTAGTCGACATTCTAGTCAGCTGGTTGGGGCCAAACCACCAACCCTCTCTCCCACTAAGCTCTCCAGTCCTCGTTAGTCGACATTCTAGTCAGCTGGTTGGGGCCAAACCACCAACCCTCTCTCCCACTAAGCTCTCCAGTCCTCGTTAGTCGACATTCTAGTCAGCTGGTTGGGGCCAAACCACCAACCCTCTCTCCCACTAAGCTCTCCAGTCCTCGTTAGTCGACATTCTAGTCAGCTGGTTGGGGCCAAACCACCAACCCTCTCTCCCACTAAGCTCTCCAGTCCTCGTTAGTCGACATTCTAGTCAGCTGGTTGGGGCCAAACCACCAACCCTCTCTCCCACTAAGCACTCCAGTCCGACCAGTCGGTACTAGAACCAACCAACACACACACACACACACACACACACACACACACACACACACACAGTACAGCACACGTATACGCAGCGCTATTGGATACGGGATTATTATTACCGCTCCCGTTGCGGTCCAAACATTCGTTCCAGCCTCAGGGCTTCTTGGACTCGGATGACAAAAACATATTACTGGTTATAAAACCCTATCATTATGTCATGCTGCGGAGCTAGCCAGACTGGCTGTGTGACATTCTGAGGTCCGGTCCTAATGGCTAATGACACGTATATAGGTCCAACGTTCGGTCACCCAGGAAGAAAAGAAAAAACGGTCAACAAGCAAACTGTGGTCAGATGTTTGCACCCGATGACCCCATCGATGCAACCATCGGGAGGAAACCAGGCCGCTGAAGGCTACAGCACAGCACACTATACGGTTGGGATTGCATTACTGTAACTATAAGTATTCATCCATTCATCTCTCTATACCAGCCAGTCGGACGGAGAGTCATTCACACCAAAACTGTAGCGTGTGGACAGACATGATCATATGGACAGTTTATAACTGCGTGTGGAGCGTGGACTCTACAAGCCAGCTTGCACCCATTGACCCTGGCCCATGACGAGGGCGCTGACATCCTGATTTAAAAGTCATCCGATTATCCGATAATGAGTTATTTCTGGAAGACAAGACGTTTGGCCAGACGCCAGCCGCCGCTGCTGTGGACATTCTTATCACACACATGTATACGTACACAATGCACGCACTGCGAACCCGGGCCGACACCATGGCTTGTGTCAATAGGAAAACGCTCGCACACATGCTCGCACGCACACACACACACAAAATACACGGGAGGGAGGGAGGCTGCAGCTGGTCAGAGCAGAAGTTACAGGAGTTGCCTCAAGGGCTTTTCGGTGGAGCCTGTGCTCTCCATCTTGCTCTCTCTCCCTCCTCCATGCCGTGTGACGAGAGATCCAATTATATAGTTTTGTCTTGTTTCCGTGACCTATGGCACTTTCTTTTTTTTTTTTTCCCGGGACTTGCAGCGGACAAAGTCTGTGAAAAGGACCACGGGAAAATCATTAATCATTTATTCATCCATAAATGCCCCCCTTTTCTCCTCGGCGAGTTAAAAAGAGTGGCACCATGTCGTTTTGTTGCAGCAACTTGAGCGCTTGAATGTCCACAACCATCTCCCCGGGAGAAGAACACGTCATTTCAGATATTCTTCATGATGTTAAAGATAGATGATGGAATCTCCATGATGTTAACCCATTTAGGCCATGAAAAAAAAAGTCTTCTTAATCCTGACAGTTTTCTGAAATACCTATGTGTTTCTAGGCCTATTATATCACTCAATATTTCATGTCAAGGACCCCAGAAATGATCTGTAATTGGCCTCCGAGACCCCCCCCCATCTGAAAATATGTTGTTCAGGGACCTCTCCAGAAGCAAAGATTTGAGTTAAAAACGTTCGTTCTGAAAAAAAAAAACATATTCCAAATTTGAGGCACATTTTCAAGATTTTTCAAAAACAGCAGACCTACAAGCTCGTAGATCGTAGAGCTTGTAGATCTGCTATTTTTCAATAGCTAAAGTATAACATAATGCTTACAACACCAAAAGGGGGTTCGCGCCCCAAAATGGGTTAAAGATATAGATGATGGCCGTGATATTAAAACCATGAATCCCAGTCGGTTTCCTTTTGCGAGTCTCTCCATCCCATGAATTTAGCCAAATAAAAGGGCTTTCAGGTCTCCAGAACTCTCTCCACCCAGGAAGTGAACCGTGAGGTTGACACGGTATTATTCCTCTGGGTTACATTATGTGTATACATTCCAAGTGCCTCCTCTTCTGGAAGTTAACCCATTCTGAACGGGATCCCATTTTGGTGCTAGCATCATGTTACGCTTTAGCTATTGAAAAATAGCAGATCTACAAGCTCATAGCGCGCCACCGAGTGGCGCGCTACGAGCTTGTAGGTCTGCTATTTTTGAAAAATCGAAGAACGACTGTGACATTTTTAGAATCTGATCTCAGGTCAGAATGGGTTAATCAGACCAAGTGTGTGTCCAGTGGAAACCCCGTATGAATCTGATCTCAGGTCAGAATGGGTTAACCTGCAGCTCCACAAGCTTTGCATAATGATTTCCTGCCCCCGGCTATAAGTCAGCCAAAGCTTTACATATGATATTTCCTTCTTTCAGTCACTTAGCCTAAGCTTTACATGTAGGATCCATTCCCCTCCAAAGCTTTGCATGTCGACAAGCTTGCTCGGGCAGCTTAACCTAAACATTTGGAACCAGGCACCTAACCATGGGCGAGCCTATATTTCCTTTACAGAAAATGCTACATTTCTTTCTTTCTTTCGAAAATCACTGAGGTTACCCTGATTTCCAGCCACGTCATGTCACTGTGTACATTGTACAACAACCAATCAAATATGTAAAACTAAACAAATGAAATTAACCAAAGCAGTTACATGTTGAGACAATGCTATATAGTTTCTCACTCAACATCTTTCACGTCATCACTTTTCAACCTGGCATCCCCGTTTCATTACAATGTGAAAGGACCTCAAAACATTCTAAACCGTAAATTATTTCCCTATATACGATCTACTATAGCTCACAACGTGTCTCGATGTGATGCGTTGTGTGCGTGTGTGTGTGTGTGTGTGCTTGTGGATCAGATTCATCGTGCAACTATAAGTGTATAGAGCAGAAGTGGTTAAACAAGCCTGTAATGTCAAAACGTTCTACCACAGGTCGTTTGGAGGGAAGCAATCCGATTGGCCTTCTAGCCGTGGGTTAAACCAGCACCATGCATTCACCACCTAATCAAAACAACAGAATTCAGCTGCTCTGTTCTCCCAGAGCGCTAGCAAACTCGGTGGCTATAGGCTAGCTAGTTTCTTGGGACATTTGTGGTCGTATAGTGACTACATCTGTCATTAAAAACATATTATTCTTTCAGCGATTTTCTTAGTTTTAAGGGTAACTGTTTTTTTTATTATTGCAATATTGCAATAATAATATTGCTTAAATAAGGGACATATTGGGGGGGGGGGGGGGGGGGGGTCCCTGGAACTACAGAAGCAAACATTTGAGTTGAAAAAACGTTCGCTCTGAAAGAATATATAATTAGTTATTAATCAATTGAGGAGAAAAGACAGCTGCTACCACAACACGGACAGAAACATCAGACGTGCATTCCAGCATTGCCCTCTATAAGCTGTATACGCATCGTTGGCCAAAAAAAGCGCGCCAACAATTTGGCCAAAAACCACTAAACCGAACGCCGCCGCGGGTTATTCTGGTCACCGGGACGCTTGTGCTGCCATTTTTCCGAGGGGGGGGGGGGATGAACCAATAACAAAATAAAGGTACCGCCATGTCATCTCTCTCTCTCGTTTTGCAAGAATGGAGAGAGATCATCTCATCTATGTAATTATTTTCCCCTCCCCGACTCTCGTGCTTGTCATGGGGGGGGAGGGGCCGCTGCCAAAGCCCTGCTCACTGTCTGCACAAACCCACTGTTACGCAACCACTAATTACTTCCACTTGGCCCTGCAATGCATGGAGAGAGAGAGAGAGAGAGAGAGATGGGGGGGGGGGGGGTAGAGAGAGAAAGACAAATGGGAGGAGAGAGAGAGAGATAGAAGTGGGGGGAGAGAGAGAAGTGGGGTTAAGAGAGAAAGGAAGAAAAAGAGGGAGAACGCGAGAGTCGGAGCAGGAGAAGGGGATGGTAGAGACAGACAGGGAGGGTGGCGGAGAGAGAGAGAGCAGCAGGGAGATAGAGAGAGGAGATATATAGAGGGAGAGAGGTACATTTGAGAGAGAGAGAGAGAGAGAGAGAATGCTGCAAAGTGAGAGTGAGAGGACGGAGGGCGAGGGAGGGAGTGGAGGAGACACTTCATCTTGTTTCTGCTCCTCCACTACAGCAGCGCCGTTGTTTTGTCACACTGAGACAATGTCAACAACACGGCACCGCCAAAATAAAAACAACACTTTAACTCTTTAGACAAATCCCAACGAGACGAGACGACGGGGGGGGGGGGGACCACAGGGACGAGAGAGAGAGAGAGAGAGAGAGAGAGAGAGAGGGAGAGAGAGAGAGAGAGAGAGAAGAAAGCTCCGTCTGAGCCAGACGACGGGGCCTGCAGCCCTTTTCCTCTCAACAATTTTTGGATGATGATGTCATTATTCATTAAAAAAAAAGAAAAGGAAGAAAAAAAAAACTGTCTGTGCCTTGGGCTCAGCTAGAAAGAGAAGGGGAGAGAGAGAGAGAGGGAGACAGGGAGAAAGAGGGGAGGAATGAGGGAAAGAAAAGGTACAGGAGAGGCAGAGGTAGAGAGACAACGTATACGAAGAGAGAGAGAGAGAGAGAGACGGATGAACATTTTAAAAAGGACGAAGGATAACAGATCTTTCCAGTGTGTACACGTGCACGCACACACGCACACACACACACACACACACACGCACACACGCACACACACACGCACACACAAACACTCACACACACGCACACACACACACACACACACACACACACACACACACACGCACACACGCGTCCATCACTCCATCTCGGTCCCATTGTACATCACACTATCCTTCTATCACGTACACTAGAGATAACAGGGAAGAACACTGCCCACATACTGTACATCCATGCGTCACCATATCTTCTGTAGCATCTCTCTATCCATCATAATGTCTCTGCACCCTCTCTATAACCCAGTGCTACACTCAACCCTAACCCCTGCTGAACCCATATACCTATGTTTCTATATGTCAGTCGTTCTAAAACAAAATCACTCCCAAATGTATATGTAATTGGCCGCCAAACACTGAAAATGTGTTGTTCCAGGGACCACCCCCCCCCCCCAGAAGCAAAGATTTGAGTAAAAAAACGGAGTCACAGTTGTGCGTGCGTGCGTGCGTGCGTTTGTGTGTGCGCGCCGCACGCACATGTGCAACAGGCATTACTGCTCAGTCTGAGTATTTTCATTAGTTCCTAGAACGTCTAAGAAACCACAGATATCTGCAACAGCTGTACCACTACTACTACTACACCAACAACAGCGTGAGTGTGTGTGTCTGTGTGTGTGTGTGCACGCCCGTGCGTGCGTGCGTGTGTGTGTGTGTGTTACATCAGGTATATATGTATTGTCCTTCCATCTTTGGACTGCGTGCGTGCGTTGCGTTGCGTACCTGACCACAGGCTCCGGTATGATGTGAGGGTTGGCGGGGACCTGCACCCCCTTCTCCCACTCCTGCCTCCAGGGGTCCGACAGCACGTAGAAGTCCTCGGGGCCCATCTGGGCGGAGTCCGGCAGCTTCATGGCCGTGATGAAGTCCGTGCGGAACACCTGGACACCAACACAGGGAGACGGAAAGGTCAAAACAACATGACAACGACGAGGATGAACGCTTATTTGACAAAGATGTCTATAGTCTGCACTTAAACCACTTGATCCCCCAGCAAGCCTATTATGGATGTCACGGTTTACAGGTGTTAGGAGGACCCAAGTGCAGGAAACTCAAACAGAGGCAGGACAAGAAGATCACATAAACTTGACTTTACTTGGTTAAAGACATAGGATAACAAAAGTATACATACACATGATACACGGAACATAAAACCTGACACTATAACTTGAGATCCAGCACTGAACAAACAAACACAAGGCAGAGTTTAAAATAGTCACTGGAGCTCATCATCACCCCAACCTGGCCCCACAGGTGACGGCACTCAGGGCAATCAGAGTCAGAGAGGAGCAGGACTTGGGAGAGACAGAGGAAAACCATGGACAAACGGATTCACGGAGGGGGCTCAGGACGTGACCATGACAATGGAGGGTATATTAAGGAACATTTGCCACAGTACGGTAACTCAAGTCAGTTTTCTTCTCTCAGACTAGAGGGTTTCAGTGGTTAAAGGCTTTGCGGTTTAAGAGTGTCCGCCCTGGGACCGCAGGGAGGTCAGGGTTGGATCCGAGGCCGGGGTCACAACAAAGACTCCGGTACATGGAGCTGCCTCACGAGGGAACAGCAGATAGGCTTACTCAATACTGTACATAAACACGCTATTGTTCAGCTCAAGACCCACTCCCACACGCCTTGTATAAGGTCACCCATGTGACATGTCACGCCGACATATATGGCCAGATTTGACTGAGAGACTCATGCCATCGCGCAAATTCCAGCTTTTCACCAGAGGAGAATTTGTTTTTATTTTCAAAAATGAGTTAATTGCACAGGCAGACTCTTCACATACTACTAGAGCATGACTGAAATATATATATCCGTATGTGCATTTCCAGACCTGTAGTTTCGCTTCTCACCCTCAGGGTGTCTTACTGGTACTTTTATGCCACTACAATATATTTTAAAACTATTAGTTACTAAGTTACTTTGTAGATTTTGATTATTACAAAACGTAAAAAAAAAAGTTTAGGGATAAGGGGGTAAAGCACCAGCGAAAATAGGGCCCAGTTGGGTAATAACTGTCCAGTGACATCATAGCTGCAGGACAAGTGTATGACATTCGACTTATACATTCCAAATCTTCTGGTGGGGGATTATTTTAAAATGACACTAAATCCGTTTTCTTTTTTTCCGTAGCTCAGTAATGTCCCACTTTATGTCGGGATAAGTGCCGTATATTTAATCAATATTTCCAAGCCAATTATTTATCCATTTATGCATTTATTCACGCTGATTATTCACTAGCTTCTGCTGTCACGTACCTTTAAAAAAAAAAGAGACAAATCTTGTCTGCTTCACCAGAACATCTGAAGGGGCATAATTATACAGTCTCTAATGGCCAGACTCTATATCCACAATGCGCAGAGAACAACACGATGAAAGGAACCTGGCAACGTCGCATAGCTGCTGATAAAACTGTATGTACACAAACCCAACGCATATACAGTAGGAAGCATCATGAGAAGGCCTATACAGATGACACAGTGCTTGACGCCACATCACAGTGTTCACTGTTTTCTTTTTATAGAAATATGATATTTTCCTCTGTAACCTTCATTGTATTCCTCCGTGTTGACCAAGAACACTTTGAAAACAAAACCAAAAACTTTATTTCCTGCCTTTTTATTTTCTTTTACGTAAAAGCCTCCAGTGACACTAAGCTAGCATCCCCCCCCCCCCCCCCCCCCCCGTCTCAAAAGGTTCTGTTCCCACACTGTTGGTCCGTTCAGCCCTTCCCCAGCATAACCCATTCTGACCTGCAAGATCAGATTCTAAAAATGTCTTCTACATCCTGACAGTTTTCTGAAAAAGCTACGCTTCCATGTCAGTCGTTCTTCGATTTTTCAAAAATAGCAGACCTACAAGCTCGTAGCGCGCCACTCGGTGGCGCGCCACGAGCTTGTAGATCTGCTATTTTTCAATAGCTAAAGCACAGCATAATGCTAACACCAAAATGGGTTCGCGCCCAAAATGGGATAAACACCAGCTAATGTCAATAGCCGACCGCCAGCGCTAAACAGGAAGCGCTGCCTGTTGTTCCAGCGACCGTCGCTGACGTACGAAAGGGGAGTTCACAGTCTGAGCCACGTACATACTGTACTGCCACGTACAGTATGTAAATACCATATACCAAGTTCCGCTTTCATAATCAGTGAAAGGTCATCATGATAAACACACGTCTGCCGAGATAGCACATACTGTAGCGTGACTGTACAGCGTGTGTCCGTGAGACAAGAGACAGATGAAGATGTGGTTTTTTTAGATATAAAAAGGATTATACTATACAACCATTAGTTCCAAAGCGAGTAATTTGATTGGACAGGAGTCCAGGCTGTGCAAAGGCTGTACAAACTCGTCGAAACGGGTTATATAAAACGGTAACGCAAGCGTGGACAGCACTCGAACACTTAATGTTATGAGACCATTGAGAATAATATACTAAACGAAAAAATATCTACTAACTTGAAGGTTTTATGTACGTATGATATCATATGATTATTACAATTATTAAATATATTTTTTTACTTTTATCAGTTTACACTTGGGCGCACACATGAACACATACACACAAACAAGCAGGCACACCCATATG